>NC_067220.1:0-300000 GCF_019924925.1 Ctenopharyngodon idella
CTCTGAGCAGAGTTGATTTAACTCTGGGGATTTTGCTGTGTACCAGTTACTATGAAACAAGTAATGATTAATTATTAATTATAATAAAAGTAGCCTATCATTAATTTAAAAGAAGGTATAATAGGCAGCACCCCCAAACTATTGGTATCGGTATCGGCAGATATCACTCTGAATAACTGGCTATCGGTATCGGTCGAGAAATTTAGTATCAGTGCATCTCTAATTATTATTATATGTACATGTAAAGACTAAGGCTGCACAATATTGAAAAAAAAAAAAAAAACTGACTTTGTGACATTTTGCTTTTCTACAAAATGAAAAATACAGGAAATATGACTTGAATAGCTATATTTGAAAAGAATTGATAATTCTATAATGATTGGGGTGATTTTGTTGGGGAGTGCAGCTGTATAGAAAATTTAAATAAATACATAAATAAAAAAGCCAAAACATTAAAGTGAAAAGTCCTTTTAGGACTGAATGATTTTGGAAAAACTTTTGGTGTGCATACTTGGGTTTATTCTTTATGAGAACCAACTTTAAAAAAAATTAAATAAAAAAGTCTTTCCACTTTTCATAGACCACATTCATACTTTTTTTGACCAATTCAGTATGACTATAAAATAATAATAATTATCTTTTTTTGTGATTATTATTAAATATATTAAACAAAATAAGAAATATTGTAATAATACTATTGTACTGTAAAATAAAAATACTTTAAAATTACAATACTAATATTTACTTCTTAATTTCTTTATTTTTCATACGTTGTACATCAAGTTTTTATTTTGATGGATTGCCGCATTAATTTGATAGTGAAGCTGCATTTACATGTGCACAGCTCACAGTATATGATTGACAGTAAATGAAGATGCGTAAACACTGTATCATGAATTACATGCATGACGCGCTTCACTCTGAAACCACTAGCGCGTATATTTACTTGATTAAATCGCTACTTGCGTGATTCGACAATCGTAAAAGCCATTTTGCAAATTTGCGATATAATTTTTTTCTGATATATTGTGCAGTCTTAGTAAAAACACAATTTATTACATTAAACATGTATGAATATTAATTTTTTTTTAATGCATTTATTATTTAAAATGTATTTATTTTAATATTTATAATTTCTTTATTTTGTTTTATCTTATTTTAATTAACTATGTATTAATTTATTTTAGAGTTTTTCCACTGTTTATCTGTAAACTTGTCGATGGACCCCTAAATCCCTGAACCCGTTCTGAAACCCCTGATCTAGATCACATGTGCGGGAAAATAATCTAAACCAATAGCCAAACAGTTACCTGGGCATTATTAGGCTACTGATGTAGGTCGTTTTTTGCAAATAGTTGATGTAGTAACTAATGCTGGTTAATGTAATGCAAATGACAGCAATAATATCCATTCTGGTATGCAACATCCACTTTTCACAATCTACTGATTGATAAAATCCCAGCTGAATATCAAAAATGATGTCACATCATGTGTTGTGGATGTTGTTTCATGTTGACTTTAATATGTTGGCTCAACGCTTTTACTCTTCTGCTGCACAGGAACAGCATGCTGCTAATGAACTTAGGAAGGGGTTAAATGTCAATATCTCAGCCAAAAGCAGGACTGAAGACATGAGGAGGGAAATTTCAGGAACATCAGCTACTAACCGAGAACAAACTCACCGTCCTCTCCTCGTTCCTCAAACCCTTCTCGTTTCCTTTCTGATGCCTCGAATCAATGGATCCCGTGCAATTAGATCCGGCACTGATTGTAACCGAGCTCCTCCATGTGCCTGTCTCACCGACAGTCCCACAATGCACTGGGGCTGGCGCCTCACTTCCTGCTTGGATCTCAGGAGCGCCACCCACAGGAACCCGCATAGCCAATTAAAACTCACGGTGTCTGTCTGAGAGGACCAGGACAGACGGGCGTGTTTATAATCGCTACAGACTCCATGTGAGTCGATGCTGAATTATCCGATGCTGTTATTTCCTCCACTCAGAAGTGATTCAAGATCAAGTACCAGCTTTACTGTTAATCACTGCTAATGAGTATGCCATCCAGTCTGTCCTAGTGAAGGAGAACCAGGTTAATCGTTTAATCTACTATGAGTTAAATGGTATATATCAAAGACACAAATAAATGAATGTTATTCACTTTTAACGCTAATTTTTCTTTCCCTCAGCTCTCAGAAAGAGTGTGTCTCGTGTCCAGCAGAGGTCGCTCTTTTTAAATCAGCGGTATTTGTTTTATGAACATAAATCAACATTTCCGTAATGTACCGTAAACTGAAGGGGTTTGATATTCAGATAAGCTGCCTTTCCAATATCTCCAGCAAACGACGCACCGGAAGTCGTTCATTTCCAGTGGAGATCTGTGTGTAGTTCCGATCATTAATGCAGAATTCTCGGATCTGATTTGAGCTTCGGATGTTGAAATATTTGAACTGTTGCCAGCTGACTGAATATGATGAATTGTAATAACTATTAGCGAGAGGCGATGATAACCAATATTTTCCCACTAAAACGTTATTCTTTAAACAGTATTTCTGTAGAATGGACGGTTATGAATAATTACAACAATTATTTTATAGTTGATAAAGAATTACTTTGATTAAGGCTAGAATACCTTCTATGCTTTTCTTTCAGACGTCTTGGCAGGCATTTGTTTTGGTTGTATATATTCATACGTTCATTATTCCTTCATTTTACCATGGTGAATAAGCGGAGGGATTTGAAAGTTTTATCCGACTGCCACTAGAGGGCGAAACGCGACAACCATGGTGGAAAGGTGGCTTAACTGTAATAATACATGGACCATATGCACAGACGTTCTTACGAGATTCCTCAATATAATATAAGCCAGCAGGAAAACTTCCAGTGAAATGTCACTTATTGGTGTGTCAGTATCTTCAATGTCCTGAGGTAGCTTTAAAGGATTAGTTCACTTTCAAATGAAAATTAGCTCAAGCTTTACTCACCCTCAAGCCATCCTAGGTGTATATGACTTTCTTCTTTCTGATGAACACAATCAGAGTTATATTAATAAAGATGGCAGTGAATGGGACCCACGAGTATGAGCTGAAGAAAATGCCTCCATCCACATCCATCCATCATGAACGTACTCCACACGGCTCCGGGGGTTAATAAAGGCCTTCTGAAGTGAATCGATGCGTTTGTGTAAAAAAATATCCACATTAAACAAGTTATGAAGTAAAATATCTAGCTTCCGCCAGATCGCCTTCCGTATTCAACTTACAAAGAAAGTGTAAAACTCTCACAGTTCAAAATGCTTAAACTAGGTCCTATGCCTTCCCTATTCAACTTATGAAACAAGTATCAGTTACGCTTTTTTATAAGTTGAATACGGAAGGCAGTCTGGCGGAAGCTAGTTATTTTACTTTATAACGTGTTAAATATGGATATTTTTCTTACTCGTTGGACCTACTTAGTGTCATTATAAAGCTCGGATGTGTCAGGATATTTATTAATATAACTCTGATTGTGTTCATCAGAAAGAAGAAAGTCATATACACCTAGGATGGCTTGAGGGTGAGTAAAGCTTGGGCTAATATTCATTTGAAAGTGAAACAATCCTTTACCAGCATCAGTAGTGTAATACTTAGTTTATTATTTAGTAATAATAATGTAATTAATGTAATACTTAGTTTATAATTTATTAATCAGAATATAGTCACTTAAATAGTCAGGCCTAGCGTTAATTTAGTTATTCAAACATAAGACGACATAAAAAAAAAAAATGCATCCGAGTGTTCCTCCTCTGCAAAACCATCAGTTTTGACACTTTCTTTTGGAAAAAAAGCTGTAAATTGAAGATTTGTTGTGCACTTTAATAAAATAAAATTTAATAAAATGTGAGTGCACTGACAGCTTCAGTCAGTGATAATAAAGGGAGAGGTGGTGCTCGCTTTCTGTGTAATTCATTCACAAGAAAAGTTATTGTTTTTCATGAGACTTTGTGAGTACTTCATACTTCACCTTCACAACATTTATTTTTAAACCTAGTGATTTTATAATGTCATAATATTTATTCAAAAGCGAAACAGAGAAAAACTTAAAGGAAATGGCTAACATATCAGCCAATGAATGCTCCTCTGCCGCCACCTGCTGGTTATAATTAATGTCTAAAGTGTTTTCTATCAAATATTGGATTTGCTACATCTTGAAACGTTCTGTTTTACAAATGGGGACAATCTCAGAAGGATGAACAAATAATGTTTGTGGTCATCACATTAAAAATAACATTTGAAGTGCTGGAAAAATGTTGCTTGTCTAATTACAGACACTGCGTTTCTTATTCAAACGTTCGCAGTAGCACCAAGTTTATTGAAATCAATAAAACTGGTTTATTGGCAGATTAGGCAAGTGTGATAACTGCATTAAAATATGAATACAACATTAAAAAGTCAACCACTGATGGTTTTGTGTCGATGTACAACGAGTACAGAATGATCAGCTAAAAATTAACCGGAAATGCCCAAGCTGGCTTAATGACAACCAGGAAGTAACTGTGCATATGGTCAAATCTATTGTGACTGTAAAAGCCATTAAGTCATTTAGATCTGTAAGACCTCTGAAACGTGTGTGTGTGTGTGTGAAAGACAGACAGGTTAAACGGTGTCCCTGATCTCACATGTCTGAACCTGCAGCTTTTTCAATATGACTGCACTTTTTTAGCGGTTTAGCAGGTTTCAGATGCACCTGCTTCACTCAGTGTGCGTCACTGGCACAAACCGTCTTGCTTTGGTGTACAGATATTGTAGAAGTTAAGGCTTATGTTTCAGTGATCTTCAGACAGGTTTGTACGACTAAGATATGAAGTGTTTGTGGACTCAAATAATAACAAGTAATTTCAAACCAGTTTTTTAGTATTTATTTTACAAATGTCAGCATGAAAATCTCATGAAACAAAAAAAAAAAAAAAATGCAGTGTTTTACAAATATAAATATGATTCAGTGCTTCACATGATGGTTATATAGTCGGTTATATAAAATAGTCTCATTTACAGGCTTTTTTTGACATTTCTGTGGTGATTTTCTGACGGCGAATTCTCTTCCTCAGATTGTGTTTGCTGCTCGTCTGTTTTCTCTTCATGTTGTGTTTTCCGTGTCTTTTTGTCCGTGTTTGACGCGCATCACTTGACGAGGAGGCGGAGACTTCAGTGGTGGAAGGGGCGGGGCATTCTACATCTGTATCTGATTTAACATCTGGAGAAGTGGAAGCTGTTTGCGTGAGCTCCATGTGATCACTCCGTTCAGACACGGGATTCTGGACTGAGGTGGGAAAGTTTGTTATTTGCTCATGAGAGACGTTTGAATCAGAGTAACTGCTGTTTGAGTTTCTGCGGAGGTCTGAAACACCGGACTGGGCCAGCTGACAGAGAGCAAACGCGGCCGTCTTCTCTACTGATAAATGATCATCCTCTTGTGATGTCACAGCACCCATAATTCCCTCAGTCATCAAGCAGCTCTGTGATTGGCTGTCTGATGGAGCTGTAGACATCTTAATTGACAGGTTCAGAGGACTGTCTCTTCTGGAGAGATTGAGAGGGACCAAAGTATCATCATCAAATCTTTCATTTTTACTGTCATTTCCCCCTCTCTCCATCTCCGACAACCTGCGCACAGAAACAAGAAATGAGTGAATATACATTATACATAGGATTATATATTTTATTTATTTTTATTTTTTATATATAATAAATTGTAAAATTAATTCTATGACATCAGGGGGTTAATTTTAATTTAATCTTTTGTAAAATTATCAATATTAATTTGTAAAATTATGTAAAAGTATGTATTACACTTATAAATTATAATACATTTTAAAATTAATAATTGATTAAATAATTAGCATGTAGAAGATCTGACCTTAAGGGGATTGTTTTATATATATATATATATATATATATATATATATATATAAAATTTTAATTTTATAATTGTTTTATAATTTAATTTTACAATTATCAAAAATAATTTGTATAATTATAATTTTATATGATAAATAAATTACAATAAATGTTCAAATTAATCTTTTTTTTTTTTTTTTAAATGGCCTAATGGAGCATTTTTTAAAGTAATTTAATTTAATAATTTGTAAAATTATTTTTTTAAATACATAATTATAATATATGATTAATTATAATAAATTAATCATTATAATAATAAATGATTAATTATAATAAATTAATCATTAATAAATTAATCATTTATTAAATAATTAGTATGTAGAAGATCTGACTTTAAAGGAGATTATTTTGTAAAATTATCCATAATAATTTGTAAAATGAGAAATATGTAGAATATCTGATCTCAGGGAGATTTGATTTAATAATTTGTCAATTTATCATATAATTATATATTATAATATAAATGTTATAATGAATCATTTAATAAATAATTGTACTTGGATCTCATGGAGATTTTTCATTTTAATTTAATAATTTGTAAAATTATATATTATATAAATAAATTATAATAAATTAAATGAATTTAATCAATGATTAATTTGTAGTGGATCCGTCCTCATGAATATCATTATTGTTTTAATTTAATTTGGGTGTTCTGACCTCTCAGGGGGGCTCTTGTCCTCTTGTGGCTGTGTGGCCACACCCCTCTCTTCTAATTGGCTGGCTGGTACTGCATCCCCCCCATGTGGTGGCTGCTGGGAATGATCAAAGCCGTCAGGTCTGTCAGGTGATCCAGCAGCGGAGTGTCCTGTCTGCGGACTCACCTGAACCTCCTTCCCCTTCAGATTCATTACGAGCGCAGCATACGGGTTATACAAGTGCTGCGGCGGTACTGCAAAAGCAGAGCTGACGTCCATCACCGGCCGGAATGAATACGGTGGATGGTAGCTGGGAGTCGGGATTGTGTAGTAGTACCTGAAATACTCCTCTGGCATCGGAGACATGGATGTCACTGGGAACAGCATCTGTGGAAACAGTCCACGAGTGTCCAGGACGTAAGGGTGAGGGACAGGCTCGTAGATGTAAGGGTTATAATGAGGATGGAGAGGTAAATGAAACCCCGGATGGTACGAAAAGTCCTCCGTTCGTTCCTGCAGGTGTGGCTTGTTGTTTTCGGTGGGAGTGAACGAGACCGGAGGCCTCCAGACGGACCCAGGACTGTGAGGACGGAGCGCTTCTGGTTTGCGTATAGTTAAGGCTGCTTCCTCACAATTTTCCAACGATGATGACACCGCTGGAGGATCTGACGGTTCAGACTCCACTTGGATCTCTGCGGGACGTGTTGCAAGGACGTCCACATCCTCCTCTGAAGACGCGTCTTCATCCACATGCGGTGAGAGGTTGGCGGAGCTGCGTCTGCTGTGTCTGGAGCTGATGGAGATGGAGACGTCGCACAGGTTGTACTTCATGTGGTTGAACAGGTGGGATTTCTGGTTGCAGGTGAAGGGACACTGGAAGCACTGGTATTTGAATGGCTTCCCGGCCGGACGAGGGACGTAGTGAGGCTTCTTCGGTTTGCGTTCTTTCACAGGGATGCTCATTGTGGCGATGGGGAAACTTGTGATAAAGTCGTGATCCTACGATGATCTTGTTTGCAGAGAAGGATAATGGTTGTTTTTCAACCCAGCACACATAAATTACCCTATAAAGAGAATGATTTAATCAATTAATAGACACCCGGGTAAAAAAACTGTGCAGTTTGTGGTTCATTGGGGCAATAATAACAACAAACAATCTTTAGTCTATTATATACTATTTCAAATGGTTGAGATTCACTGTAAAAAAATTGCCATGAATTTACAGGATTAAAGAGTATTATTTTACAATAAATTAATGTAGTCAGAAATTTATAGTGAAATTAATGCATGCTGGGGCATTTTCTTACGAATTACTGTTAATCAACAGCAAAATGATGCTGACAGTAATTTACTGCTATTGTTTTATTGTAAATTCACATTATAAAGTTGTCTTTAACCATGCCACTGTAAGAAATTATATTGCTTACTACTGTAATTGTTTTGAAGTCACCATAATGGCGATCAGTGTTCCCTTTGCTTGAAACAATCAGTACATTTACATGGACAATATCCCGATATTAACCCGATTAAGACAATACTCTGATTAAGAAACTACCATGTAAAGAGCGATTTTGATTACCTTAATCCAACTACAGTCATACTCGAAGTAAACGAATTAAGACATGTGGAGTATTCCTTTTTTTAGTCACATTATCGAAGTGCATTACAGACATGTACACACCTTGATCGCACTATTACCGTCATGTGGGAGTTTTCGCCACATTTTGCGACAACACAAATCTTCTTTCAGACGAACACAATCAGAGATATATTTAAAAAAAATATCCTTAGCCCTCCAAGGTTTATAATGGTTGTGAATGTGGTTGTGAAAAGTAATCCATATGACTCCAGGGGGTTAATAAAGGCCTTCTGAAGCGAAGCGATGCATTTTTGTAAGAAAAATATCCATACACTCTAAAAAAAAAAAAGTGCTATATAGCACTAAAAGTGGTTCTTGGCTCGTAATCATAGGGGAACCACTTTTGGTGCTATGTAGCACCATATCTTTAAAGGTGCTCTACGTACAGCACCTTTGTCAAATGGTGCTATGGCACCTCTTATGGGTTCTACATATCACATTTTATTTTTTCAACAAAAATGGTGCTAAGCAGCACCAACAGTGGTTCTTTGGCTCGTAAAGAACCTTTAAAAGGCCTTAACAGGTTCTATGTACGGCAGTGGTGCTATATAGCACCTTAACCACCCTAAAGAACCACTGAAGAACCATACAGGGGCTTAACCAGTTCTGTATACTGTAGCGGTGCTATATAGCACCTCAGTCATCCCAAAGAACCAGTGAAGACCTGCTGAAGAACCACTGAAGCACCAAGATTTGGTGCTATACAGCACTTAAAGTGGTTCCCCTATGATTACGAGCCAAAGAACCACTTTTAGTGCTATATAGAACCATTTTTTTAGAGTGTATTTAAATTCAAATAACTAGCTTCCACCAGACGACCGTTCGCAGAATGCACAAGTCGACTTGCACCAAATGAGTAACCTGTGATGCGATGTATGATGCAGAGTGTAGGAGTATCATAAGTTTAGACGCCTAAACTATATCGAAATCCTCCGACATTTCTCTTTAAAAATTATCATTTTAGACTTTTAATCCGTGGCCGGTTTTGCTCTATCCTCTGTGCCTCTGTGTTTGTCATTACGTTGTGCGTCAGGTCAAAGGATACTCTTCCGTCGCAAATCAACTTACACATTCTGCATACGGTCGTCCACTGGAAGCTAGTTATTTGAATTTGTAAAGTTTTAAATGTGGATATTTTTTTCCACTGGAGTCGTATGGATTACTTTTTTTTATGGATGGATGCATTATTTTTTACTTGAAAATGTGTCGAACGCCCCCCATGCACAACCATTATAAACCTTAGAGGCTAAGGATATTTTTAAAAATATTCACCTAGGATGGCCCTTACCTAGGAAGTAGTGACAATCTAGAATATAAAATAAACTAATTGGCAGATTTTAAAGTTGGCAAAACTATACTAATATTACCGTTATTTCAACATGAAGATTTACCATTATCCTAATTCAAATTCATAGCTGTTTGTAGATTGATATTTCACAATAGTAAAGCAGATTTATCTCTGAAATCTTGCAAAACAAGATTTGTTTCACCTAATGATGCACAGACATCAATACTCGACGTACAAAACACAACAACGGTGACACTCAACAAATAATAATAATAATAATAATACAGATAAATTCTGAACATTACGAAACAAACAAACAACACAAATTGCTAGAAGTGAACCAAAAATAAGTTCAGCAGCACAGATAAAACCAACAAGAATCAAGAAACTTCATAATCTATTCATGCCGCACTGCATGCTGGGTACCTTCATAATACATATGCACTGTATTGTTTGTTTACAGTAATATTTTGAGAGTGCAGTTAAGAAGTCCTACTGTGAAAGTCATGCGATTATTAACCTGGAATATACTGTAATTTCACATTAACAGTGTTTGCATTAATTGTAAAAGTACTTTTTTTTTTTCTTTTCAATTCTGCTTCGACATCCATTCGACAAACGTCTCTTTTAATTGACACATGCTGTGTTGGATCTTCATATGCTACCATTTTCTATGTGAAAACATTTTAAAATGTAGCCTAATGTATGTGCTTCATACCCAACAGGCCAGAAAACATCACTCGATGTGCTCTTCCTTCAGCGGGTCATTTGAATAACAGCAGTGCCGTCTTTAAAGTTCAGTCATGTTTGAATAAACGCTGTAAGCAGTCATGAAACTCTAGCCTGAGGTGAGTGAGTCTGAATCAACTCAGCTCTATGGAAATCAAGCGCGCGCTTCTTTTGCATCGCGCTAGTCATGCTAGTTTGCATGAGCTTCCGTCCAGACGCTGGACACAGGACACTTTATTTTACTTTTCCGTCTTATCTTTCCACTCTTTCCTCTTTTAAACCAGACTTAACTTCCAAAAACTCGTCCTGGGTCCCACCCGTCTGTCGCAACATGTCGTCGTTCAGGTTTCGCTGGTTGTGTGAGTCGATGTCACTCATTTTCTTAGTTCGTCGCAGGCGCGTGAAATGAGACTGACATGCACGGTTAATCTATTTTTGTATATTTAACTACTTTTACTACTGCTTAAACATATGTTACATATATATAGAGCACGTGCTTGAATAAATCGCAAAACAGTTTGAAAACGGCACTGTGAGGATTTACCGTGGTAAATAATTCAAAATAATTTCAAATAGTTACCGCAGTAAAATCACGATATAGCTTTAATAATACGGGATCTTCATCAAAACGATGTCTAAAACTATCAGATTATTTTTGTCATTTTGCTTGTTTATTTATTTATGACAGCAAATGCTTCATTTTGTATTAAAAGCATGCATAAACTGTAATTTAAACTAATCTGTTTTGCTTATTTTCACTAATAAATGTTGAAATGTAATTTCAGTTAAATATTAAGGGGGTTTTGTTCTTACCTGTCACTGGGTCCGGCAGCAGAAGCTCCTTCGTTCTGCTCTTGTCCTGTAACAGGTGTTTAGGGCGCGTGAAGTCTGCTGAAGAACGCGTCTGTCTGTCAGACCGGCTCGACCCGTCCGCTGGGGTCACGTGTGAAGGGGGCGGGGCTCCGCATCTGTTTGAGGAGCCCTGAGGATACGCCAACACACGCGCGCCTGCAGCTACACTGAAAAACACTCGGTGTTTTCACTCAGAAATCGCTAGTTAATTTCACAAACATCTAAAGAAACGGAAAGTAACACACATTGAATTAAACGTGAAGTTTTGAAGTGACAGCGATGCCATAGATGAAGCAGTTTTTTTTTTTTCACCCTTTTTTTAAACCTTCCAGTAAACAGTTCTTAAAAGAACCTTTTTTTTTTCTTAGTGTAAAGAAGATTTGAATAATCTAAAGAAGTATTCCATAAATGTTGAAGGTTATACGTGGTTTTATTTATTTTAATATCTTATATTTTATTTTATTACAGGTAAACCCAGAGATGTGTGTCTTTGTCTTGTTGACAGGTTGGCATGATCAAAATGTGGTTGATGGAGATCTTTCTCTGTCTGTAGGGCACAGACATCGGTGTGTGACCTCAGGTGATGTTCTCTCTCTCTCTCTCTCTGTGTGTGTGTGTGTGTGTGTGTGTGTGTGTGTGTGTGTGTGTGTGGTGAAGGTTTGAGGTGTGGCAGTTTCACTGATCCTTCAGCTCATCGTGTCACACACACTGTCACTCGACCGTAAACAGGTGTTGTGAAGTGAACAGGTGAGGACAGATGCAGGCAGGTCTGCACAGGGGAGCAGCTCAACAGGATTATTGCTGCAATAATGGCTCTATTGTTTATATTTATTTGTTTTATTTAATATTTATTTGTTTGTATAATGTTTTTTATTTAATATGTATTTATATAAATGTATGATTTTATGTAATTATTTAGTTTTTTATTCGGTTAATGAGTAATTATTAATATTTTTTTTTTATGTAATACTTGTCGACATGGTCACGTGTGGCTTTGCCGCAACACCCGTCCAATCACAGCTGCGCTCGCTGACTGACAGCGGTTCAGTCCAAGCAAAAGCCCGTCCGCGTTTTCTCTCAGCCAATCATCTCACTGCTCCCGCCCTGACGCGGAAGTGATCAGCGCGTCTGCGCTCATCCACACACGCGCGAGAGTGACTGAAGAACCAAAACAAAGCCGATCTCAACTTATCACGGGCTCTGCGAGAGCGGAATGGGTTCAGGTTCAACATCATCTGTGTGAGCACACATACGCGTGTGTTTGAGAGATGAGCGGCGCACAGGGGTGCAGCGGAGAGTCCGAGCACGAGGCAAAGCGGCTGTGCACGCGGAACGAGTCACATGACCGCAGTGAACCAGCAGAGGGCGGCAGCGCTGCAGTGGTGAGTTACTCAAACAGCGATTCAGTTTATGACATCACACAGCAAAATATCAATAGCAACGACGAGCAGCAATACAGTAATATCAAGCAATATCAAGCAATATCATGTACTGTAATATGTGTCTGAGCTAACTTTCTGTAAAAGCAAACCATCTGACACACATCCAGCGGTTAGTTAGGCATTAAAAGAACCATACAATATTCAAAGAATAAATCTGGTACTGGAAAAAAAAAAAAAAAAAAAAACATTTACATGTTACTTTTGTGATACGTTAGTGGAACATGTTCACACCTTTAAGTGTTTAATAATGCTAATTCATGTGTCAGAATTAACATTCCATTCTGCTCTGTTATATTCTGTTCTGATGTGCTGAATTCTATTCTGATACACTGTATTCTATTGTAGTCATTTGTGTTCTTTTAAATTCTATTCTATATCTTTGTGCTCTATTCTGTTGTATTCTATTCTTTTGTGCAATTTTCTATTCAACTCTACGTTGTGCTGTATTCTATTCTATTATGCGCTCTTTATATTCTGTTTTATTCCATTCCTTTGAACTTTATTCTAAGTATTCTATGCTGTTGTGCTCTATTCTGTTCTATTCTGATATGCTGTTCTATTCCTTTGCTCTTTTCTATTCTATTCTATTCTTTTGCGCTCTATTCTGTTGAATTCTATTCTTTTGTGCTGTTTTCTGTTCTACTCTACTCTACTCCATTGTGCTCTTATGTTGTGCTGTATTCTGTTGTGTTGTGTCCTATTCTGTTGTGCTCTCTTCTGTTATATTCTATTCTGTTGTGCTCTATTATGTTCTATTTGATTCTGGTGTATTCTATAATCTGTTGTGCACTATTATATTCTGTTGTGCTGTATTCTATTTTATTCTTTTGTGCTCTTTTCTATTCTATTCCATTGTGCTGTATTCTGTTCTGTTGTGCTCTTTTCTGTTCTGTTGTATTCTTTTGCATTCTATACTCTGCTCTGCTCTATTCTTTTGTGTTCTGTTCTGTTGTGCTCTATTCTATTTGGTTATATTCTATTTTGTTGTGCTCTATTATGTTCTATTTTATTCTGTTCTGTTGTATTCTATAATCTTGTGTATTTCTGTTCTGGTGTTATGTATTCTGTTGCGCTGTATTCTATTTTATTCTTTTGTGCTCTTTTCTATTCTGTTTTATTCCTATGTGCTCTATTCTGTTGAATTCTATTCTTTTGTGCTCCTTTCTATTTGATTCTGTTCTATTTAAGTCCATTGTGCTATATTTTATTGTATTATGCGCTATTCTATTCTATTTTATTCTATTCTATTCCATTGTATTCTATACTTTGTGCTCTATTCTATTCTGTTTTGCTGTGTTCTATTCTTTTGTGCTCTTTTCTATTCTATTCTATTCTATTCTACTCTGTTGTGCTCTTGTTTTGTGCTGTATTCTATTGTATTTTTGTGCTGTATTCTATTCCATTCCATTGTATTCTATACTTTGTGCTCTATTCTATTCTGTTTCACTGTATTCTATTCTTTTGTGCTCTTTTCTATTCTATTCTACTCTGTTGTGCTCTTGTGTTGTGCTGTATTATATTGTATTTTTGTGCTGTATTCTATTCTCTTTGTAGTGTTCTGTTCTGATTTGTTGTGTTGAATTCTGTTGTTCTCTGTTCTATTCTGTTCTGAGTTGTAGTGTTCTATTTCATTCCATTCTCTTCTCTTCTCTTCTGTTGTGTGTGTGTGTGTTTCAGTCAGTGATCATGCCCGTGTTTAATGCGTCTGATTGGCTGGACGAGTGTCTGCAGGCGATACTGGAGCAGGATTTCCCGGGCCGTATGGAGCTGTCCGTGTATGACGACGGCAGTACGGTACACACACACACACACACACACACACACACACACACTCAAAATGAGTATCAGTGTGAAGAAGAATATGTTCAAACAGCGTGTCGTGTGTGTCAGGATAACTCCAGAGAACTGATCGAGGGATGGAGGCAGAGGTTCGAGGACAGAGGCCTTTCCATGGTGATCTCCGGCCACAGCTCACCCAGTCCACGAGGAGGTGTGTGTGTGTGTGTGTGTGTGTGTGTGTCTGCTCTTATTCCTGGAGAGCTCAAGGACTCTGTCTTCACATTCACCTGGTTATCATGACACACATGTGTTGAACTCACGCGACATTAAACAGACACACACACTCTGTTCATGCGCTTCAGAAATCAAAAGAAGTTTCTTATCGGTGTTTAGTTGGTGTCAGGAGCTCAAAGCATCTCCGTGTTCTGCATACCGAGCTTTCAGCAACACACACACACACACCTGTAGACGAACACGTCAAGCACACACTGAGATCTGTTTGAGAGAGCGCAGGCCGTCTCAACCGGATTAACTTAACTAATGTAACCGATCCTAAGCAGAAACAGACAATGAGTGTGACAGCAGCCTGTCACCCATGACACTGTGTGTGTGTGAATATTTGGGTTGACAGCCAGAAGATTCATTGGTACTCATTTTGATTGACTCAGAATGATTCAGTCAGATTCCATACACTGAACACTGATTCGATTCAGTAAGTGTTTCAAATGCATTGAAAGTAAAATACATGGCTGCAAAATTAATCGAAATTAAACCGCATGCAATTTGTCAAAGGCTGCGATTTTTTTTTAAATTTTTTTTATTTTTATGCGCAGCTTCTCAGTGCAGCATGGCTCTGTGATCAGTAGTAAATGCTGCTTCATCTGAAAGCCAGAGGGCGCTCTCGCTCAGAATCATACTATCACTGTAGCTGAATAAACAGAAGATTGAAACACTTTGATTAAACATGATTATTAACACACGACTATGACAATATATCTATAAGTTCTTCGAGCCTTCTGGGGTATTTTCATGATAATGAAGTGTATTTATAATGCAATGCTATTCAACATAGCCTTTATCACTGTATATAATACTGTGAAATAATATGTTGAGTAAAAACATTATTAAATGTTGTCTTTTGTTGCACAAGAGGTTCTTAATTGTTTCTCATTTTCAGAAAGATGTTTGATTCGTGTTGCTTTTTAAATGCACATTATATGCGACTCAAACTCGCAGTGCTTTCAGATGGAGCAGCATTTCCTACTGATCACAGAGCCGTGCTTCACTGACAAGCTGTGCATGAAAAATAATCACAGTCTTTGCGATTTCATAATCGCACGAAGCCAAATCACTTTAAGCCCAATTTCATGTTAATTGTGAATTTATTGTGCAGCCCTGTTAAAATACTTCCCATAAAGTCTCTGAAATCGGAAAGAAAAACATTGTCAGCATTTCTTCTGTCATAAGTCGCACGGGTATATTTGTAGCAATAGCCAACAATACATTGTATGGGTCAAAATTATCGATTTTTCTTTTATGCCAAAAATCACTAGGCAATTAAGTAAAGATCATGTTCCATGAAGATATTTTGTAAATTTCCTACCGTAAATATATCAAAAATGTATTTTTGTGAGTAAATATACATTGCTAAGGGCTTCATTTAGACAACTTTGATTTTTTGCACCCTCAGATTTCAGATTTCCAAATAGTTGTATCTCGGCCAAATATTGTCCTAATAAACCATACATCAATGGCTTATTTATTCAGCTTTCAGATGTTGTATAAATCTCAATTTCAAAAAAATTTACCCTTTTATTTATTTATTTATTTTTGAGGTAAAATCCCTAGGCCACATTTTGCCCCAAAATCAAAAGAAAAAATTTTATTACATTTTACATTAAGAAAATATAGCCTATTTTTAGGACCATTCTAGTACATTATTTAGATTTATTAGTTTTTACAAATAAATTTAATATATAAAAATAACAACTACTCTATACTACTATAAATGAATACTTGATAATTTTATTAATTTATTTATTAATTAAGCTTTTTTTTACAGTAATGTAATGGGAAATTTGTAGGGTACTATACTTTGTTTTCATGAAAATAATATTACAATGCAAACTAACAGATTTATTTTTTTCTATGCAGAGAATATACTGTATTTATATTATTTTTTTTTATGTTTTGAATATGTGAGTGTGAAGACATTTGAGGCATTTTAATTAATACTGCTCCAACTCACTCATCACATTTAATTGTTGATATTTTACTAAATCAATATTAGTATGTCAGTATTCTAAGCTATTTTTACAAATGTTTATTTAATGAATCATTAGACCTCTAGTGGACAAATCATATTTGTTTATGATTGTTGTTTTTGTTTGTTTTTAGTTGGATTTGCTAAAAACCAGGCAGTGTGTCAGAGCTCTGGACGATTCCTCTGCTTTCAGGACGCGGTGAGTTTGTGTGTGTGTGTGTGTGTGTGTGTGTGTGTGTGTGTGTGTGTGTGTGTGCGTGTGTGTGTGCGTGTTTTTGTGACATGTCAGGACACAAATTTGTATAATGACATGGGTATGACAGGTATTACAAGGAGAGGGTGACTTATGAGGACATTACCCCATGTCCCCATTTTTCAAAAGGCTTATAAATCATACAGAATGACTTTTTGTGAGAAAGTAAAAATGTGCAGTTTTCTGTGATGGGTAGGTTTAGGTGTAGGGGTGGTGTAGGGCGATAGAAAATACGGTTTGTACAGTATAAAAACCATTACGCCTGTGGAATGTCCCCACAATTCACAAAAACAAACCTGTGTGTATGTAAGTGTGTGTGTGTGTGTGTAACATGTACCACCTGTGATGTAAATACGCTCCCAGCGCCACCGTGTGTTTGACAGGCCTGTCAGAGGAACTCGACTAATGACTGAAACGTGTGTGTGTGAAGGTAAAATAAGTTCATGTATGCCTGTAAATCTCATTCTGCACCCAAACTCTGTTCCAGTGTGTGTGTTTGAGAGCTCAGCATCATGACATCTGCCGTGTTTCATGTCGACTGTGATATTCAGTACAGAAACACATGCTTCAGATTCAGTGCTGTGAGTGTAAACCTCCCCTGCGGTGTGTGAAAGGCCTCAACGGGCTTCAGATCATGGGAAATTCACACACGCTTTTGTTTTTCTGTCATAATAGAGATTTTCCATTGACTTCTGCTGTTTTTATACTGAATCTTGTGCTGCCAGGGCAGGTTTTAATAATGAACTGAAACTCAAATCTATACGCTTGTGTTTTCGATTTAGTGTTGTAATATCCTGCAGTATCGTGCCCTCTGGCACATTGATGTGTCGCTCTCAGTGATGTTGTGTAATCAGATCCGTGATGGAGACGCTGATGTTTCTGTGAGAGTCTCTCCTGCGGAGCCGCTGGAGCCGCTCGAGTCCAAGTCTGTCGCAAGAAAGAGCGTGAGACCCGAAACACAGCGCAAACACGCCTCGCCTCGCTCTGCTTGACAGCATGAGAAAAACACTGTTGTTTATAGAAAATAATACAGAAACATCACTCTTTCTCCATCATATGAGCTCGGAGAGAAGAGTTGCATTATCATTATGGGAAATGTAGTTTGTGTGTTCAGCTGAAGCCTCAAAGCTCCTCCTGTGGCTGTAGATTCACTTCCTGTTTTGTAAGTGTGTGTCAAAGACATCTCATGTTTAACTGAAGCAAAACCTATAGTAACATGTTGATAAAGCTATCCATTAGCATCTCAACAGCAGTTGATTTTAGGAGGCAACAGATATGAGCCATCTGATAAATTCAATGATTTATGCAGCTACTTTTGAATGGCCATGGAGAAAGATGCTCTCTGGCAGCAGGTTATTGTAGTTACAACATCAACCAGCAGGAGTGAACAGATGAAACTAACCTGACAAACCTTGAACTGAACATCTAATGAGGAAATGATATACGTATGTCACAATTTGGGTCCATAAAGATGACAAGGAGAAGAATGAGAGTTCAAATAACAGCAAAGCTTTAATAACTGAGATATCCATGTGACAGTGTGTGCTAAAACACAACCGACACAATGAACACAGAGAACTGAAGGTCTTAAATACACAAGATAACCAACTCAAATGAAAGAAGGTGTGCACTAATTAAATAACGTAATGAATAACCATGACAACAAATGATGAGCGGGAACACAGGACACAAAAGTGTTTGAAAACCAAACCAAAACAGACTAAACTTGACAATATACACTTTAATAACTACAGACATACATGCACATACTACTACTACTACTAATAATAATAACAACTAATTTGTCCATTAAACTGCAGAATCTTCATGATGAGACATTCAGCTCTAAAAAATAATACATTTATTATACTTATATTATCCATAATCATGAAAATCAGCTGTAAACATATCAGCATCAACTGTAAAACTGCAGCAACAATGATAATCACAATAAAAAAGCATATTATATTATATTATAGTCACAGATGGCTGTAGTAGATAGCTCACAAATACAAGGGATCCTTGAAACTCACAGGGCTACACAGGAGAAAGAAACACAACCAACTAAACTCTCACGACAAACAACGCAGAACAAGAAACCAACTGAAACTGAGGGCTTAAATAGACAGAACTGAGGAGAACTAATTAACAAACCACACCTGAACCAAACGAACACAATCAATTATAAACCAGAGAAACAAACAGAGAGAGACCGAGGGAGGACTGAACTAATAAACAGACTATAACTATATTATAGTTTATGAACCACAGCTGTAAAATACAGTTGTTTCTGTGTCTCTGTCCTCTGGATTACAGTGACGTCCAGCGTCGCTGATCTACAGTCACAGGAAACATTAAGTTAGTTAACAGAGAAAATAACTCTATTTACAGTTTTAACACACAAATATAATCATTCACACACAATCTGCTGGAGATTCAATGTCAAAGTACTGAAGATCAGTAAAAACAGTCTCTGTTTCAGTGTCATTACAGTGTTGAGCCAGAATTAAAATCTGTGTTTCAGAGAAACTGCTAACAAAATTACTGCTGTAAAACACCTTGAGTTCAATAAATAACTACGATCGTCAGTTTCTGATGCCTCACCTGTTCATAAAACTCTGGATTAAACTCTTCCACGGACGACAGCAGACCTGTGAAATAGATCAATGTTAGATACTCACTTCTTCAATAATCATATAGCTTATAATTATAAGATCCTTTATTTCAGTGCTCACGCATGTCATGCCAAACCCATCCAAATATTTAGTGTAAAATATTACCTTTAGTCTTATTTTTCATTCGTACAGCCACTATAATCAGTGGAACTGCTATCAGGAGTAAAACCAAAGCCTCCGCAGTGACGATAATCACAACTAAACCTGAAAAACACAAGAGGAAACAGTCAGAGGAATCAGAAAATCACAGAATCAAAATAAAAAAAACAAAAATTAGTGACTAAATCAAAGACTATTGCATGAAAAAGACAGATATGAGGCTTATTGAAAGTCACGTTGCCATGACAACCATCTGCCAGACCTTTCACTTCCTGTTCTGACGGACGGTGAGATGTGGAGAGACGTTCACCTGTGTCCGGTGAGGAAATAACAGACATCATCCAGATATAAAGAATATTAAATTATTAAAAGATGTTGACAGAGGAAGGGTATGAGAAAGAGATGAAGTGACCTGTTGAGGAGATCTGATGGTCTGTGATTCTGCTGGACGGATTCATTTCTGATTCACTCCTGACTGAAAATGAGCTGATAATTGAAGCTTCAGTGGCCTTTTCATCTGAAGGTTGAAAGGAGGTCAAAAGTTATTACATTTATATATTAGTACACTCATCTGAAATCTGCATATAACCATGAATTAAGCAGTTTATTGGCCACTATATAATAACATAAAGCTGCTGACAGTTTTACATCTACATTACTACTATAGATACATTTGTATGTCACATGAATCACTTACCATGTTTAACCTTCAACAAAATCTCTGAATAGACATCAGTTAAAGGTAAAGTCCTCTTCACAGCACACCAGTATTGTCCTTCATCCTCTGTTCTCAGATCAGTGATGGTGACGGTGAAAACTCTGTTCGTCGTGTTGTCAGTCAGAGAGAATCTCTCGTCTTTAGCTGGAGATCCTGATTTAACCATGATGTTTTTATTTCCAGTCATACACTCACCTTTACAAAAATACTTTGAATTTGATTCATATCTAGATTCATATGAGCATCTGATCTCAACTCTCTCTCCTCTGTGTCCTGTAACTGTAACTGGAGCTCCTACAACAACAGCTGAAACACAAATATCATTATATAGAGCTGTTATGTGTGAGTAAGAGACATCAGCAGGTCAGAATAATAATTTACAAATATCATCCATATGAGTCTGATGATCATGTGATAACAGTGGAAAATCAAGAGATCATGTCAAACTGTGTGTAAAAGAGCTCAGAGTCTCAAACTCACCTGTACAGATGCTGGAAAAGAGCAGCAGAACGTCCCACATGATGAACTTTGACAAGCGTTTCACTAAAATAAAAGACCAAATTCTGTGTGACAAACATTACTGTCGTTCTCTTCCGTACTGAGTGAACAATGTGGCATCAGCAACTAATATGAACACTTCCTTCCCCTTTCTGTATCTCTAACCACATCATCTCTACATGACATCTTAAGAGAGCACAATTGTGATGTTTCACTAGTATCATACACAGGTCAGTCGTGGTACAGTGTTCCTCTCATGTTCAATCAACAGTAAACTCAATACAATCGCCTCAAATATTTAAAAATACATGCATTGTTTTTTCCACACTTGATCAAACTGCATGCACTGAAAATAATATTTTTAGATCTCTTTTGGTCTCTTTCATTACATTGAGTGTCAAAAGGCCTACACTAGACAGAATGGTAAATCTAAATGAACTGGCTTTATTCAAGTCTAAATTATTATTATTATAAAATATTAACATTACTGAATCAAGCTGAATACATTAATTGAAACTTTTCTGGGTTAAATCTAGTAGAAACAGCTCTTAAAGTATAGAGTACCTCAGAATGAAAAATGTCTAAAACAGTGGAAACAAACAACCAAACAAAGAAACAAACAAATTTGTGTCTTGAGGATGTAAAGCAACTGATTCCTTTGACTTCTGATGGACAACATGAGAAAATGAACCAATATTACTTCATCTTTATTGCATCGCTGAGGATACAGAAACAAACAAGATAATGGCGCAGTGATGCACGACTGTCAAGACTTCATAATGACCGATATGACAGACTAAGTACATGTATAGCTGTTTCTATCCAAAGTTGTGAATTTACTCGCGCACAAAACTGGAATATCACATAAAACACTTGTGAATAAAGCAGCGTTTTCATCAGTGAGACGAAGAGAGTGTGTGTGTGTGTGTGTGTGGTGAGTTACACCGGCCTCCTGAAAACCCCCTCACACTCTTCCACAAGTAATTCCATTAGTTCAGTTGACTTTACTCAGATACTGGCTTGTTTTATGGCTGCTGTCTGCGGGTCGGGTATTTCGGAGGGATTTTTCCGTGTGCTGGTTTCCAGAGGGCCAGAATCAGCCCTCCTTGAGGTTTACAGGAACGCCAGGAATTCTGCTCAAGCTGCCGTGACTGTGAACGCAGAGACACAGTGCTTCATTCTTTGAGACGTGACCAGCAAAATGACTGAATACATGTTTTTATGCTGCTGGAGATTATTTTATAGTCATGAACCGAATGTGTTACACTGCTGTTAAAATCACTGAATGTTTAAATGTGAGGAAGTACAGCCATCTTGATGAATATATTCAGTTAATATGCCAGTATCATATTTAGGTTGTTGATCTGAAGTAGAGTTTAATTCATATTTGTTATGTTTTGCATAAAAGATCAGTTGTGATGATGTCATTGTGTTTCAGGATGATGTCATGAGGCCTCAGAGAGTTCGGCTACAGCATGAAGCTGCCGCAGTCAATCCCACCGCCGTGAGTCCGGACACTTTTAACACTTTCATTTGCACATTAAATTGAACAAAAGTGACATTTATATTGTTTCAAAAGATTTCTGTTTCAAATAAATGCTGTTCTTTTGAATTTTCTGTTCATCAAAGAATCCTGAAAAACAAAATGTAAATCAGTTTCCACAATAATAACTGTTTTCAACATTGATAATATTCAGAAATGTTTCTTGATCATCAAATCAGCATATTAGAATGATTTCTGAAGGATCATGTGACACTGAAGGCTGGAGTAATGATGCTGAAAATTCAGCTTTGATCACAGGAATAAATTACAATTTACATCATATTCACATAGAAACAGTTATTTTAAATTGTAATAATATTTCATAATATTTGAAAAATGTACCACATTCATAGAACACAGTTTAATGTTATTTTTCATATGCAGCAGCAGTTATTTTTACAGTCAGTGTTCTGTGAGGGTTTGGTTTGTTGCTTTGACCTCTGACCTCGGGTCACAGCGGGCGTAACGGCATCAGACTGAAGACCTGCGGCGCTAAATAAACAGAAACACAGAGCTGAGATTAGACGAGCACGAGTCAAGCGCTGCCGCAGAGACGCCCACTGTCTGATCACGACAGAGAGGAAATGAGACGAGTGTGTGTGTGTGTTGTCTTATGTGTGTAACTTGAGTTGTGATCAGCCCTATCACTGCTGTAATGATGATTCCTGTCTGTAATTCATCTTAAACACACTTGTATGTGTATGAAACATTTACAGTATATCTTGTATCATATTTTACATATTGTCAGATGGTCAACATAAACACTAATGTCTTGTGTGTTTTGTCAGATTGTTGGTTGTAAAGTGTGTCGAGTTCCTGAAGGCTCCACTGAGCGCTACACCCGGTGGATCAACTCTCTGAGTCCAGAGCAGCTCCTCACACAGGTGACACACACGCACACACACACTTGTGTATGTGGTTTACGGGGACTCTCCATAGACGTAATGGTTTTTATACTATACAAACTGTATATTCTGTCCCCCTACACTATCCCTAAACCTACCCATCACAGGAAACTGTCTGCATTTTTTTTTAATTTAAAAAAAAAACACACTTTAGTTTGTTTTTTAAGCCATTTGGTTTACGAGGACACATGAAGTGTCCTCATAAACCTTGTACACAAGAACACACACACACTCACATACACATCAGAGAGATTAAAGTTGGCACGAAGAGCAAATTCACTCTCTTTCGCTCTCTTTTATAAATGCATCTTATTGTGCACGTTTCATTAATCCAAATATCATAAGTGGATCTTCCAGTTAAATTGCAGACTCTTTGGCCACATTTACACTGCAGGTCTTGATGCTCAATTACGATTTGTAATCGTATTTTTTTTTTTTTTGACAACCAGCTTACATCGTCTTTTAAAAGTGACCCATATCCAAAATCTCCATTTACACTATACAAAACAACCCAAGGTAGACGTACTGAAAAAAAAAAGCTTAGGCCAAAAAGGAAGTAAAAAAACTGCATGATTTGCAGTAGACACAGACAAGATGATAAAACAAGCTTCTACTTTCCGCACCATCTTTAAAGGTCAGAAAACATTAAAATTTCCTGATAATTTACTCACCCACATGTCATCCCAGATGTTCATGTCTTTCTTTCTTCAGTTGAAAAGAAATTAAGGTTTTTGAGGAAAACGTTCCAGGATTTTCTCCATATAGTGGACTTCAATGGGGTTCAATGGGTTGAAGGTCCAAATGTCAGTTTCAGTGCAGCTTCAAAGGGCTCTACACGATCCCAGACGAGGAAAAAGGGTCTTATCTAGCGAAACGATCTTCTAAAAAAAAAAAAAAAATTATATACTTGTTAACCACAAAATTTCCTCTGCGATGTGCCACGCATGACATGATCATTTTGGAAAGGTCACATGTGACGTAGCCGGTGAAGTGGGAGAAGATTAGAGTAAATGTTATAGTTACCTACACAATGTGTATCTGATATGAATAAAGCACCTTGTCAATTTATAATTGAATGGATTGTTATTGCCGCTTCCATAGACATCATTGTGTATTTTACAAACTCTAAATGTATTGTTTTACTAGTAATTATGTGTGTTTAAATGTCTGAAACCTAAAATAAACCTCATGTGGTTGAAATCACTGAATAGTGGTCATATATCTCAAGTGCTGAGAGCGTGCGTCTCTGGTTCAGCGCCAGCAAACTCGCTAAAGCACATTTAATTTTTAGCAGTTGATCACGTGATGCACTGAACGTTCTAATCACACCGGTGTCATCGTACACAGGGTTAAAACTTCTTGTCAAGACAACTATAGAATGATTAGCATTTAGCAATGGAGCAGCTACAATCCTTGTTTTTTCATTGCCATGTTTGATTTTCAAAAATAACGTCATGGCATGAACATTGTTTGAAATGAAAAGTGTAGATAACAATGAAAACATTGGTGCTGTCCTGTTCCGGTCTCCATAGGAACACATTGTTAAAATGTGGTTAAAAGAGCGACTGAATTAATTAAACAGAAACTTTCTGAACGTTACTTCGTCAGTACCATCAGTGTCCGACTCCGGTTTGAACAATGTAAGGCTGAACACCGTTACTGACAATCCTCATTTTGGCTGCGTGAGATAGTGCACTTTATTAGGGAAGTAAAGAGGGTTGATCTGGATTTGAAGAATGAGTGTGTGCGTGTGTGTGTCTGTCTCTTTTATGACAGTCTGTTTGATCTCTCTCAGCGTGTGTGTCGGCAGGATGTGTGTGTAGGTGTGTGACAGGAAAGGCGAGGCGTGTTGTGTTTTGAGGGGTCGCGTGCCTCGCGGTCAGTAGGTCGCCACAGAAACAGGATGTGTACCTGAAGACAGATATTTCCACGGAAACGGTAAGCGTAGCGCATCCACACGCGCTGGCGGGAAACGGATCCCGAGGGTCGTGAGGTCAGAGTGATGCGTGGAACGTTCCAGACGCCCAAATCATCCAAAAACACTCACATTGTTAACCAAGAGAGAGAGAGTTATGAGTGGTGTTTTCTAAGGCCACTTCAAATTCTAGTAAGCCCCTAGCAACACCCTAGCAACCCCTCACAACAGTAACCATCCTTAAAATCATTACAACTGCCTAGCAGCGCTCTAGCACTGGGCACACATCATGTCAGTAAACACTCCTTTAATGTGTTTCCTGATGGATTTCTGCTCTGATTTTCTCCTCCATATGTTCTTGTTCATTGAGAAGGGAGTTGTGTTTCTCTTGGGTGTGTTTGTGCATTCCAGCCGAGGTTATCCAGTGAAACACACACACACATCCAGTGGGCAACATCTCTGAGCCATTACGACACACTCGACCAGCTCAGTGTCAGTCTGAACACACACACTCACGCACACGTGACCTTTGAATCTGGATTAGTGAGATCAACAGGTTTTAGTAAGAATATTTGTACCTTGTGATGTGATTTTAGGCTTCACTGACAGGGAAGCAAGTACACACTGATCTCGGCGCTCTGCTTAGTTTCTTTGCTCTGTGAAATATCACTGATTTCGTCCCTTTTGCCATCTTTGAAATATTCCTCTCTTTCCTCACTCCAGCATTTTCAAACAGAACGACAGTGAGGGAGTGTGTGTGTGTGTGTGTGTGTGTGTGTGTGTCTCGCCCTGATCTTTAACTCTCAGACGAGCACAAGCAGCCAAAGTAAACTCATTAGAGCAGTGTGTGTGATTAGAGAGTGTTGAGAACATGTTAATGCTTTTTATCTTAACCAGACGCTGATGTGTGACGGGATTCGGTCTGATTTGTCCATCTAAACTGGAAGCAAAAATGCTGAATAACATAATCCCATCATTAATGTTTAATACACATGTTTATTTTACTTATTTATTTCAAAAAGGGACAGTGTACATTAATCAACATTCATGAGGGTAAATGTACCCAAATCAGCCTGAAGGCTAGTTTTCATTAAGTAGTCCCTTTGCCAGATGTTATCAGGCCTAAAAACTAGAGAAAAGAAACAAAATAGAAAAAAATAACAACATGATACAATCAAAAATTATAAACAGCCTTTTAGAAAAGAACATACGAACTGTTTTTGACACGTTTAATTTCAGATAACACTGATTGAGCCACGATGTGACTTTTGCCATAACATCTGTTAACTTATTTGCAACCTCTTCTGCATTTTTACCATGTGTGAAAATGACTGTATCGTCTTGCATACATTATGATATTACATTGTTGACACACCAATCATTAATATACATGCTAAAGAGAACTGGGCCCAATATGGAGCCTTGTGGAACACCAGTTGATTGTGGAGCAGGATTTTGCACCAGTGAGATATAAGGGACAGTTCACCCAAAAAAAATAGCATTTGAAGAATGTTGGAAATCAATCAGTTGACTTCCATAGTAGGAAAAAAATGTGGAAAAATAATATGTCTACCGTCAACTGTCTGGTTGCCAACATTCTTCAAATGAACTTTTTTGGTGTTCGACAGAAGAAAGAAACTCATTTGGGTTTAGAACAAATTAAGGGTGAGTAAATGATCACAGAATTTTCATTTGTGGGTGATCTAACCCTTTAATAGAGACCAAACGATTGATTTTTATCTTTTTGTTGTTGTTTTATCATGTTGTGCTGTGTTTGTTTGTTTTCAATAGTGTGTCTGCATCAACATTTGTGTTGTTCACTTGGTTTCAGTTTTATATACAGTGGGCTGTAGCTCCGCCCACAGTGAAATCTCATTGGTCTAAAAACACTCTCCACATAACTGTATATTAAACATAAAACATGCTCTGATTGGCTCTGATTGTAAAATTACCTTTTAAAGGATTTAATGGGGACCTATTGTGCCCCTTTCACAACATGTAATATAAGTCTCTGGTGTCTCCAGAATGTGTCTGTGAAGCTTCAGCTCAAAATACCCCACAGATCATTTATTATACCATGTTGTAAATGCCCATTTTTAGTGCGTGCAAAAGCATGCTGTTTTTGTGTATGTGCCTTTAAATGCAAATGAGCTGCTGCTCTCCGCCCCCCTTTCCAGAAGAGGGCAGAGCCTGTACCGCTTATGCCCTGGATACTGTGCCCTTTATAACTAACAAAACATCTGCTTGGTGTTCATTATCATCTATATCGCTGCCACGCTCTTCATCTTGAAAGTCTGCATGCGTTTTGAAGCTAAATCAGTCTAAATTTATCATTTTCTGAGCGACACACCTGAAGCACGCGCACAGAAAGCTGACTGTCAGACGGCGCATCCTGTGAGTATTACCCTACTCTTTCATGTCTTATTGTGTTTAAACTGTCAAAAAAACACAAAGTTCACAAACACAGTGGGTTATGTCTGTGAATGTAAACAGCAGGGACAGAAATCACATGTGTATATTAGATCTGTGGCTCATTTGCTTCAAAAATAAAACTAATCCACTGCGCCTTCAGCGGCTCTGATGTCGGGAGTAAATGAAGACTGTTATGTTCTCTCTTGCATCCAACAACAAAACACCTAAATTGCTTACGGGACATTCTTGTCGCTACGGAGGCAATGACGGACTGTGTACAACTCACTCAGGGCGGGTCTATGCTAATACCGCATTGTCCATCAGCAGTCATGGGCGGGGCCTGTGCAAAGTGACGTCACATTGCACAGAAAATGAAAATGGCTTGTTCTTTGAGACTCTTGAGGTTTTATGGGGATTAAAAAAGATATTTTTTTATCACTATAGGGTGGTTGTGTTCAAACACTACCAACACCATGTAAAAGTGAATTTTGCATAATAGGTGCTCTTGAATGTGTCCTTGCTGAATAGAAGCCTTCATTTCTTTCAAAGGTGTACACCTCTCACGGGCCGACGGTCATCATGCCCACCTGGTTCTGCTCCCGCGACTGGTTCCAGACAGTCGGTCGGTTTGACGAGGGAGGAAAGGTGAGGCTCTTCTGCTGAAACACACGTACAGCCCTCGAGCCGCCGCTAATCTGAACTCTCTCTCTCAGGGCGTTCCTGAGGATCTGCTCTTCTTCTACCAGAGTCTTCGTCGCGGGGGGACTGTGGTCCGAGTGGACGAGTGTTTGCTGGTTTATCGATATCATGAACATGCGGCAACACATTCTGTGCTGGAGTGAGTCTCTTACAATCCCTGATTATCAGTCAGTAAATGCTGCTTTTGTTTTAGGGCTGTCAATCAATGAAAGACTTTAATTTTACAGATATGCAGTGAAATTGATTTAGGATGTTCTTCTGCTCATGTGTTTTATAACAATTTCAGCTGAAATCTTACATGTGTTAATGGAATTTATTAGTGAAAAAAAAAATGTCAAGATACTCATATTCTCACAGGTCTCTTCAGTGTGTGTGTGTGTGTGTGTGTGTTATCTGTCTCTCTGTGGAATGACTGGCATCTTCCCGCTCCGTGTGTCTGGAATTCCACAGATTTTCACGCCGTCTGTCCAACAGGCCACAGCTGGATGTCAAACCCCAGCGTCCTCTCATTACGTGTGTGTGTGTGTGTTCAGGGTTGATTTATGTGTTTTAGTGTTTTATAATGCTCTCAGTTGAAGGACGTATGCAGAATGAATGGAAAGAATGCTCTTTAAATAACTCAAAACCACAGTTTCTCCTTCATCCATTGTCCCTGAAGTCATGGATAGATGATCTTCATCACGCTCATCCTCACGTTTATTAACCATCTCTGTCCTCCTGCTCTCAGAGACACTATCTGGGATCTCCGCGTGGACTTCCTGCAGGAGCGAGTGCTCAGCCAATGGGAATCGTTCACTATATGGAACGCTGGAAAACAGGGACGGAAACTGTACCGCAGCTTGAGTCTTACCAATCAGAAGAAGGTGATGGCTCAAAACATTCAAAATAATAATAATAATAATAATAATAATTATTATTATTATTATTATTTTTATTAGTATTATTAGTAATACACTATTATTAAACTATTTATTAACTAATTAATAATATAATAATGATTACTTATACTAAAAAGCTTTAAAACATACTAAAATAAATATAATGAAAAAAATAATTAAAATAAATAATTAATACATTGAAGGGACATAAAAATACTAAATAAATAATCATATTGAAGTTATGATAATAAAAATAAACAATCATATTGAAATAATGATAATAATTGGTTAAAATACTAAAAGCAGGTAAAAATACTTAAATAATAATTAATTACAAAATAATTAAAATAAACGAATAATTAAAATTATTATTAGTTAAAATACATAAGGGTCTTAAAATACTTAAATAATATTAATTAAAAATAATTAAAGTAAAGAAATTATTAGTAGTATTTAGTTAAAATACTAAATGAACTTAAAATAAAAAATATATATATAATAAATAACCAATAATAACTAATTAAAAAAAATATCAGAAATGTATAGTAATTGTTATTAATCAGGTAAATACTAAAATACATAATTACAAATAAATAAAATGAATAATTAAAATGATTATTATTCATTAAAATACTGAAGGGACTTAAAAATACTAAAATATAAATCAATTATAATAAATCAATAATAATAATAATTAATTTAATTAAAATAAATGAATTATTTAGTTAAAATACTGAAGCGACCTAAAAAAAAATCATAACTAATTAAAAATAATCAAAATCAATTATTGTTGTTTTTGTTGATAATCCATTAAATACTAAAATAATAATCATAAAGTCATCACTTTCAATTCTAGTAACCCCTTATCAACTGCCTAATAACACTCTAGCAACTACCCAGAACACCCTTGTAACCACCAAACAACTGAGCTGCAGTGATTGTAAGTTAATTAATATGTGAAATATTGAAGAGGTGGTGCTGCATCGGTTGATGTGTGTGTGTGTGTGTGTGTGTGTGTGTGTGTGTGTGTGTGTGTGTGTGTGCAGGTGAAAGCGTTCTGTGATGTGGATGAAAACAAAATTCAGAAGGGCTTTTACACATACGAGGAGTCAAAGGTGAGAGACGCGATGTGTCACTTCAGAACTCAATATAGATTATAATAGTATATCTGTTTATATCTGTTTCTAATAATAGATCTGTTTATACCATCATGAAACACTACAGAAGCATTACAGTCATAGTGTAATATAGGAATATATAGGCGTAAAATGAAGTACATCATGAATGACTGGCAGTAGTAATAGTGTATGTTATATGTAATGAGAATAACTGCATATTAAACATGCATTTTTCAATAATTGCATATTTGTAAACTTCTTTAAACATTATTTTTAGTTGGCACTATTATTTTAATGTTAGTGTATGTAAGTAGATCCACTGAAATGATCTGAATCTGAGAACTGGACGTCTTCATGGGAACGTGGTTAATGTAAATCTAGAATAGTGATTAGTTATGCAAATATAATGCTAGTAATGAATCAACGTCTATGCCTAGACACAGATCAGCCGTCAGCTGTTTTCAGAAGAACACGCCGTGACTAATTAATTTCCTGGAAAATCCATCATTAGCCTCATTAGCTTGATGAGAATCAGACGAACGATCACAGCGCAGCAGTCAAAACACTGGAGGATAATAGCAGGAACAGTCACATCCCACAGGAACATCAGTTATCACCTCTGAACACACTTAATACTGGAACACTTCAGAGCCGTAATAACACCAATAACACTGATGATACTGTGATTAACACACACACTCTCTCGATTTCTGTTTCCTTCAGGAGCGGCCGAAGCCCAAGATTCCCATCCTGCACTTTAGAAATGCATCGCCGCCATTTATCGTGTGTGTGAAGCTGGTGAGTGTGTGTGTGTGTGCGTCTTAGACCTTAATTTGACTTTTCTCTGAAACACACACATGCTCGTGTCCAAATGACTGTGAGGCTTGTATCAATCTCAATCATCATGTGTGTTTCCTGCTAATGAAACTCCAGCGGGATCAGATATTATCACACACACACACACAGCTGTTTCTGCATCGCTTAATATTGCATTCAATATGGATTCCAGTGAGCAGCCCAGTCGTCTGTGCCCTACATAGGCAACACATTAACTGACTTCATCCATCATTAGTGACTGATTTGAGACCCTCCTCATGCCACACAATAATCACATTATCTGATGCTAAGCTAACAATGTTAAGCTAAATTAACATATTAATACATAAATTATTGTAGTAGGTTGTCCAATATTTGTGAGTTTATACATTTTTATTTATATATACACTCTTACATTAGATTTTGGCCCAAAAGAGGGCAACATAGTTTAGCTACATTCACTTTGCAGGTGAATCTGTTTATGTCTGTGTTTTGAGTGTCTGTCTCTCTGTAGGATATGACACATGGAGTCCTGGAGGAAAACCTGCTGTCGCTGCAGCTGAAAGAGGGAATCCATTACTACCATTTCAACTGAACACGGTGTGTGTCCGGCAGGTTTGGGCTGCGCTAGGAGATCAAAATATCCTACAGGGACAGTCAAACCTCAGGTACTGTGGGACCTGCAAACAAGTAACGGACTAATAAAGCGACTGAATAATGTCTTAATTAAGATCTAAGAATGCAAAACCTTTTCTGTAAAGTTAGAGGCTGGAAAACATCATTAGCTCAGTGTGAAACTACAGAAGTTCATCAGGACAAACTTGATAAATCCTTATCTGAATGTTTAAAATATAGTTTAAAGTTTGATGGTTATATAGATGCAGTAAGAAAAACAGGCAGCACTCATGTTGATAGCATTGTTATAGCATGTTGCTAACATATTGTTGACTAACATGATATAGGTTGTATCATGTTGGTAATAATATACATGCTAACGTGTTATAGCACATTGCTAGCATGTTTTAACACGTCAATAACGTAATGCATGTTCAAACACATTACAGCTACTAGAGCCTGCAGTCTTTAGCCTCCTTGTTAACGCGCCCGCCTCCCACGGCAGAGACCCGGGTTCGAGGCTTGTGCAGAACATGGCGAATAGGACCAGAGAGGGGTTACATTGGTGCCGTGTCCCAGATGGGCCAGCTAGTAGGAGCTGTGCATGTAAACTTCATTTCCCTGGCCTCAAGAGGCGCATTAGCGGCTGATGCTAGAGGCTGCAGTCTTTAGCCTCCTTGTTAGTGCGTCCGACTCCCACGCCGGAGACCTGAGTTCGAGGCCTGCGCAGAGTGTTTTTGTAATGTTTCAAGCATGTTCAAACACATTACTAGCATATTTTAACACAATGCTAGTGTTTCTAACATTTTTAAGCATGATTTTATCATGATTTAGTATGTTGTTAGCATGTTTCTAGCATGTTTTAACTTGTTAGCTTATTGCTAGCTTGTTTTAACAAATCGATAACGTAATTCTGCATGTTTTGAACATGTTCAAACTCATTACTAGCATATTTTAGCACAATGCTAGTGTTTATAGCATGTTTAAGCATGATTCTATCATGATTTAGTCTGTTGTTAGCATGCTTCTAACGTGTTTTAACACATTGCTAGCCTGTTTTAACAAATCGATAATGAAATTGCATGCATGTTTTTAGCATGTTCAAACTCAGTACAAGCATATTGTAACAATGCTAGTATATTTCTAGCATGTTTTAACACATTGCTAGTATGTTTATAGCATGTTGCTAATAATACGCTAGCATGTTTTAGCACATCGCTAACAATTTTGCATGTTTCGAGCACACATTACTAGCATATTTTAGCACAATGCTGGTGTTTTTAACATGTTTAAGCATGTTTCTATCATGACTTAGCATGTTGTTAGCATCCTTTTAGCATGTTTTAACTTGTTAGCACATTGTTAGCATGTTTTATCACATGACTAGCATAATTTAACACAATACTAGTATGTTTCTAGCATGTCTTAACATGTTGCTAGCATGTTTTGTCATGCTACTGGCCTTTTATAGCATATTGCTAACATGATTTGGGGTTTAAGCCTGGAAAATATCTATAGTTTCACACTGAGCTAATAGAGACGATGAAAAATCTTCGTAATCTTAGAAAAAACAGTGTGTCAGAGCTGAGAACTGGTTCCTGCTGTCCTTCCCAAAGTTCCCAGCTTGAGAAACCTCTCACATCCCTCTCGCACCTAAACTCAAACACACATAGGTGTCTGTTTGCATTCCTGATGCCCCGTGTCACTGGATTTCTCCATCGTTCCCGAGTGACGCCACACTCAGAATAAACCCTTTTCCCGCAGACATGCTCTCAATCTTGCTGGTCGAGTGTGCGGGAATGGCCTGAAACTGTTGTGCAGACTTAATCTGTTAATCTCTCATTTAGTCTTTTTTTTTATTATTTTAGTTAGCTTTTTTATCTTATATTTATATTTTATTTTATTTCAGCTTTATTTAAATTACCAAAAAAGTATATTTAATAGTTTTAGTTAGCAACAACAACACTGTTTCAGTATTATGCTGTTGTATGTTAAATCCTTGTGATATTAAAGATGTATTTTTAGAATTTTTAAAACTCATTTCCTCCTTTTTCTTTGTGTATGTGTGTATTAGCTTATCACTTTCTGATAACAGCCAACTTTAATAATTCATGACAGTCTCTGACAGGTCTGGTTAGTTTTATCTGTCTTCCTCTCAACAGTCGTCCATTTTGCTTTGTGTGTGTGAGACTGGAATGTGTGTGTTATCTGAGGTCAGCGGCCACGTTCCTCCCTGTGTGTGTGTGTCAGGTGATGGAGCGTGATGTAGGTGTGCGTGTGCATGTGAGGGGTCGGGTCAGGGGTCATGGCCTGTAAATGTTTAGGATGGCGTGCAATTGGAGGGTCAGAGCTCAGCACGAGTCATTACACATCTGATCTGTAACACACACCATCACAAATAAACATGTCTGTACATAGAACTCCTGACACAACACAACACCTCAAGTTTTTACACAGATTATATTTCTACTGTTTTTACGTGTCTTTATATGTCCAAATTGCCTTTTTAATTATTTTTTTACCATACTAATTTGAATATTAGTATGTTTTTATTAATCATTTACAATTAGTGTTAAGAATATATAGCCTGAATATACACTGAACCAAACACTATAATAACATCTTGATAATTCAATATACTTTATTTTTGACAAAACATCCATGTTTCGCTCATGACTGCAGTTTCAGTAGTGACAGTAATGTGTTGGTAGCGACCTCATCACATTACAGAATTTTAAACATATTAAAATACAAATGATTTGCATAACTGTACTAAAATTTTGTTTATTTCCCCCAAATAAATGATTATGTGTTCCCTTTTGTCACTACCAAAACAATGATGTCACTACCGAAACGTGGTGAAGTTTCGGTACTGACAATTTTAGATACTTTTGAGCCTAGCTCAAAGATGCTAATCAGCACATGGTTAGCTAGCACACTTCTGAACAGTTGTACACATATAAAAACTACATTTTATTGAATAACAAAGATGTCACAACCGAAACTTCACCACGTGTTTCAGTCATGACTGTTTTGGTAGTGACGATTTTCGATACTTTTGAGTGAAGTTTCGGTACTGACAATTTTAGATACTTTTGAGCCTAGCTCAAAGATGCTAATCAGCATGGTTAGCTAACACAGTTCTTAACAGTTGTACACACACAAAAACTAAATTTAATGGAATAACACCCAAAAAGGTTTGCTTAATTGCAGAAAAAAAAGGTGTTTGGTAGTGACGTTCCTTAAAGTTACACACAGATTTTCTCAAAATGATGGACCTAGTATCTACTATGAAAGAGAGGCTATGAGAGGGAGGGAGGCTGCAGGACTAATGGACTAAAACTACACTGTTTCGGTAGTGACATGAAAATGGGGGAAACTTTTTTTTTTTTCTTTACATAAAGTTTCATGATTAAAAAAAAAATATATATATATATAATTTTTTTTTTTTTTTTTAACTTTTTTTTAAAAATATATTTTTTAAAAACAACAACTGAAAAAAACTGCAAAAATTTCAATATCATTTTCACAAGTTGAAATTTAGGGGTTAGGGATCGGCACAGGCAGCTCACAATTGAAGGTACCCATTAAATTATGATTTTATATAAATTAAGCTTACTGATATTTTAAATATTATTATGGGATTCAATGGATAATAGAAGGATCTTAGTAAACATGTAAAATGTGAATACTTAAATGCATTTTAAATCACATTCTGTATAATGGCCACTTAAATAAATAAATAATAATAAAAAAATATATATATATATATATAAAAATATATATATATATTCTTAAATATGCAGTTTATAATGTATAATAAATCAACAATCTAGTGCTTATTTGGAGGATCGGTCAGTGTCCCGCGAGGCGCGTGCAGCCGTAATAACAGCGCGCGACTCAGCAGCATCTGATACCAGTGTTTATAGAGCCCAGAATAACCACAGCCACCTCAAGACACACACACTGAGTTACACACCCTTACAAGAAAGTGCTGCGGCTCTACCCTATGGTACAGTAAATCTATCAAATGAGTATATCTGACTTTGGTGCTGAATATTCATTCGTGTTTCGCCAATGTTATGAATTTCAGTATCTAATATCTCTGACAAATTCAGTACCATAGTAATTAGGGACACGAAGGCACTTCAAATACCATGGTACTACCACTAAAATATGGCTTAAAATGTTCAAGTTTTAGTAAATAAATACTGCTGTAGGCTGTTTTTTTTAGTTGCGTCCCTCGTGCAGACGGGGCGTGGTTTAGGGGCGGGGCGCGTGTTTTGTGGGCGGGGCGGAGGTCGGAATGAGGGTGAAAGTTGGACTCACTATCAGTTTCTGTGGGTTCAGACTCACGCACGCGATCATGAGCGCTTCATTCTGGACTTAACTCTCATCTCTGATGTCTGCTCATGGTTTGGCCATGTAGTTTTTGAAGTGATCCAGAGCGGTGGTTTTTCTACAGACTGAAGGAGATTGTTGGGGTGTTAGAGGATGTTTTTATTCATTCTTTTCTCAGCTCTAGTCCTGTGTGGATGTGCTCAATACTCCAGCGACCAGTGCAGCTGGACAGGAAGGTCAGCCCTTTTCATTTGTGTAAAGGTTTATAATAGTTAAAAAGCATTTAAAAGCAAGCCTATTTTGTGATCGTTTGTATTAGGGATAATTTCGGTAATTATAGTAAACTATATCTCTCTCTTTAATTTTTTAAATATGGGCAAACAAAGGGTTTTTACATTTTAATAGTTTACTTGTAATATATCTGTTTAGACGTGTAATAGGTTTAAACAATGTAATTCTGTGAGAGGTGATGGGGAAGGTCCGGACATGCCCTTATCTTGAACATGCGCTGACATTTACCCTTAAGACTGATTCGCGAACCGATTCGTATAAACCAGTTCTTTCAATGTTCCTTCCGGAGCGATTCGGATTCGGAAGGAGTTTGTGCGTGAATTATTTCTCGGCTGTATTAGAACATTGTTTGGGACTAAACTTGTGAATGTGAAGTGGTTAATGAATCATAAATATCACTAAATATCACACATATATGATACAATCTATACTCTAAAAATGCTGGGTTAAAAACAACCCAAGTTGGGTTGAAAATGAACAAACCCAGCGGTTGGGTTAAATGTTTGCCCAACCTGCTGGGTAGTTTTATTTAACCCAACTATTGATTAAAAATGACTATATGGCTGACTTAAAATGAACCCAAAATAGGATGGAAATTAAAAATCAGACACACAATTACTAGAGGCAACAATAATAATCAAAAGGTGAACATTTATCAATAAGCAATTTAATAAATGTTTATTATTTTTTATTAAATTTATTAATAAATGTTAATTTCCAACATACTTTGGGTTCATTTTAAGCAAGAAATACAGCAATTTTTAAGCAATAGTTGAGTTACCCAGCAGGCTGGGCAAACATTTAACCAAACCACTGGGTTAAAACAACCCAGTTGCTGGGTTTGTCCATTTTCAACCCAACTTGGGTTGTTTTTACCCCAGCATTTACTTACCAGAGAATCTAAACAGTGGTATTTAACTATTTGAAAGTCTTAGGATTCTAAAAAAAGAACCGTTCAAAAGAATCGATTCACTGAAATGATTTTGACTACTCAGCGCTAAAAAGATAAAACAACACCGATTTGTTTTCGCTCGTATTTTCTGCGCCCACAGTGACGTTAATCTCCGTATGTTTTCTCTCTCTCTCTCTCTCTCTCTCTCTCTCTCCCTCCATCCCTCTCTCCCTCTCTCTTCATTGGCTGTAATACTCTGGTTTAGTAGCTGACTCGCACTTTTCTTTTCAACTCCTTCATTTAACTCTTTGAACCAGACCGCGCTGAATCTGGCCTCTATTATGCGCTCCGCGGCTTAATGGACTCCAGAAAATGATTTAATAACGTTAATTAAAAGCAAGCCGGATGAAATGGAGGGAATTTAGGGGTCATGTGTGCGGGATTCGGTTCTTTTTCTCTGGAAGACATTTGGCACTGATTTCAGTAGAAACCAAACCCCGTCAGTTTAATTATAATGCTAAGTCATGAACTCCAGCTGTAGCTGTGAAGTTTAGTTCTGCCATCATTTACTCACCCTCGTGTTCATCCAAACCCTCTATATTTGGTGGAAATACAGGAATACAATTAATCTGCATTTTAGAATCAATCAATCCTTTTTTAGACTTTTGAGTTCCAGCAAACTCAATGGATGGGATGGGACATTAAATGTTTTTGAGGACATAATGTTTCAGAGAAGTGATGTTCACCAGGTGAAGAGTGTAAATCTCAAAGCCTCTGCACACCCGTCGGCACCAGTCCAGCTGAAACAGGCACAAACACTGTAATCATCCCTAAATACGCCAGCCACAACCACTTGAAAGCGCTGTAGCGGGGAAAATGAAAATGTCACATCTGGATGACAGCTTGTGTGAAATCTTTCATGTGCACATAACCCTTCTTCTCGTACCATAAGCTTTTTAAGACCTCAGGTTGACTTAATATCCCGCACTTTCGACATCCAATCTCTCCTCATGTTGCTGAAAGCTCTTGGAGATGGGGAGGAGGTCACGCTCACCCTGAAGGTCATGGGATGCATCAAAACTGTGGACATCCCAATTTGTCAAGCTCTCAGATTTATGTGTCGTTTGAAAAACGAGAACCTCTGTGTTGAATGAGAAGCAAGACACAACTAAAACGCAAATGTTTTGGCTCCATAGTTTGGCTCCAAGCTGTTAACTCTTGTGTTGTGTGTCTGCAGCGGGCTGACGCACGAGTCTCACGCGCGGGACGTGGAGCAGGTGTACCTGCGCTGTGCTGAAGGCTCTCTGGAGTGGCTCTATCCCACTGGAGCTGTCATCGTCAACCTGAGGCCCAACCTGCCGTCCTCTGCACACCTCCACGCCTGCGTCAAGCCCCGGACGGACTCGCGCGGCGCCACGCTGTACGTGGAGCGCGCCGGAGAGCTGCGGCTGCTGCTGTCGGAGGCGGAGCAGGCGGCCGGACTCGTGCGCTGCTTCAGCCTCCAGGAGGGGGCGCTGTTCGTGGAGGCGTCCGCGCGGCGGGACATCAGCCGGAGGATCACGGCCTTTCAGTATCAGCTGATCTCCACGCAGACGCCCGGAGACGAGTCCTACTCGCCTGCAGGTAAGAAAAAAATCGGACGGGACATTATCTGTTAAGTATATCGGCCACATTATCGGTATCAGCCGATATATGTCCATTGTTAATGTTATCGTTATTGGCTCGATAAGAAAATTTGGCCAATATATTAAAACCGATAAATAATGGGTTACAATATCGGATTACAACAACAGAACAATATCGGTTATCGGCTTTCAAATATAGAGATCAGTATCAGTATCGGCCAAAATTTTCAGATCGGTGCATTTCCTTTTAATCCTAAAACACAACACAATGTGTAATTCATGTAAAAATACATGAAAAATCAATAAAGAACATTTCTTCATATTAACACAGTATATTGGCCACTATTTTTACAGATTTATCTTATGATATTCAGTCTTTATCTTCATATGCATTTGCTCTGAAATGCGCTTAAAATAGAGATGCACCGATATGTCGGCCAATAATCGGTATCGATAGTGTGAAAATGTGCTTTTATCGGCCGACATCGATTATTGGTTATCGATACCGATAGTTTAAAACAGTGATAGTCAGGGCCGATATATATCCTGTAAATCAAAAGAGGGCAGGAAAATGCACTGCATTTGGGCTTTGTGTAAAGAAAATGCTAAGAAACCAGTTTGATGTTCAATATTAATAGTAATTATATTAATTAATCATTTCATTTTCAGAATTTAGTTAATGTGTGTTCATATTAATTTGAGTAATGTGTTTGTTTATAACTGATACCAGTTACTCTGAAACAAGTTGATGAAATGGAGAGAATAAAGTTTTTATTTGCATTCTTTCAAAATATAATAATTAAAAATATAATGATTAATTATTAATTATAATAAAAGTAGCCTATCATTAATTTAAAAGAAGGTATAAAAGGCAGAACCTCCAAACTATTGTTATTGTTATCGTTATTGGCAGATATCACTCTGAATTATCGGCTATCAGTATCGGTGGAGAAATTTTGTATCAGTGCGTCTCTAGTTCAAAAGATTTTTTTTTTTTTTTTCATTCAACAGAATCATAATCACAGCTTAGACAGACATTAAGTAGATTCAAAATGTTTAATGCAAGTAAAATACAACATCAACAACAATAATTATTATTATTATCAGACATGTTTCCACATTTTATTTTCACTAAATGAAACCAAAAATGTATTATTTTATTTCACCAATTTAACATTGCACAATAATATTGTTTAAAATAGAAAAAACAGTAATATTTAAGTACTGTTTTCTACAAAATAAAAGCGTTAAAGAACGTAAAATGCAGTGTTGTTTTAGTATTGTTTATATACTATTGTAGTGTTTATTAATATTTTTGAATGAGCTTTTTTAAAAGTTTTAATATAATTTTCATTTAAGGTTTAGTCATTTTCTTTCATTTATATTTTTATTCGTTTTTTTTTTTGTGTGTGTGTGTGTGTGTCAGTAATTTTAGTGCTTCAACTTAATATCTCATTTAGTCGCCATGCAGTATTACATTTTTTAAGTTAAATTTTTTATCTAATATTTATATTTTATTTAATTTCAGCTTTATTTGTTTGACTTTTAATAGTTTTAGTTTAACAATAATAACAACACTGCACATTTTTAATTCATTAGGATGCAAATGAATGGTTGAATCAGAGTGTGCACAGATTCATTAAAGGAAATGTAAGAAAAATAACTGAATCGCTATTTGCGTACTCAAATATTCATGACACAAAGAGCGGCTGTGAAACTAGCACACTGACGTGATCTTACGGGAAACCTCATTGTAATATTTATAATGTTTGTGAATTTCATATCATCAGAAATATAGTATATTGTAAATATTCGCCATATCACGCAGCCTTAGTGTGTTCAGGAATATCTGTGTGACCGAGAGAGAGAGAGAGAGTGTTGGGGGTGGAATAACAACACTGTCAAATGGCCGTCATTCACATGAAAGAGTGCTTTAGAGAGGTAGTAAAATGTCTGCTGGCGCTGACCCCGTAAAACCTGAAGCCCAGACAGAACCACCAGCCCCCGCGACGCTCCATGTTCAGCCTGACATAAGAAAATAAACAGTCTAATCGTGAGGTCTCGCCGGGGTCAAGCAGCCTGTAGTGCTGTCAATCACAGCGGCCGCTGCGTGCCATTGGTCCGATGGTCGCTGAGGTCGACTCTCGTTGGCTAGTTGCACATGAAAGGTGCTGTTGTATTGGCTGTGCAGGTGAGATGAGCTCTGGCACAGCAGCTTAATACTTTCAAGAGAGATTTGTAATAATATAAATCTGTTCACAGCTGTCTGTAGAGAATCACAGTCTAAATACTGAAAAATCCCATTTTCGTAATTTTTCGTTCTTCTTTTTACCACATACCCAGCTAACAGAGAATGATCTCAGAACTTTAGTTAACGTTCTGTCAAGGTTCTCTCAAAGTTCCTAACAAACGTTCTTCCCGTAACGTTTGAATGTTAGAACAATAGAATGTTCGCACAATGTTCTCTGGTCTTTAATAATGTTCTCAAAATGTAAAAATGTTACTACTTGTTTCAGAACATTCTCATAATGTTTGCAAATGGAATGTTCCCTTAACGTTTGTATAACCAAGAAGAACGTTTTTAAAACATTTAAAAAACATTCAGGGAACATTCATAAACCATGTTATCTTAACTTAATGGGAACATTGGCAATACATATTTTTGTTCACTGGGAAGCTACCAGGTATTCCAGAAAGTCTCTTTCTTCCGTTTCCCTTCCCCCGCTCTCTTTTCCCTTTCTTTCCCGCTCAGCATTCCCAGAGGGTTTGTCTTTATAAACATGTAAGTCTTGAGGTGTCCTGAGCTCCTCACCTGTTGGTCTCACTCACACTTGAGCTTGGGTGGGCCTCCTGATTGGTCTACAGGAAGAAAGCATGTGTTAGTGAAAAGAGTTTTTTTTTAGGAATATCTGAGCTGTTCTCTTAAAGCAATGAAAGTTGACCCTGATTTATACAAGCTCAAGCTCCAAAAAGGGCAAAAAAACTGCCATAAAGTGGCCAGTATGTCTTGTCAGATTTGCAGTGAACAAAGATTTGCAGTCTTTTCATTATATGGCTATCAATTGGGATTTATTTATTTATTTATCTACTTATTTATTTATTTATTTATTGCTTTCTTATACTTAACAAAAACTTACTGCAACATTCTGAGAACTTTATTTTATAGTTTATAGTAAAAAAAAACAACAACTAAAAATAACCATTACAGAATATTCTGTGAAAGTTATTTTATAACTGTAAATATTAAACATAAAAAAACAGAATATTCGGTAAATGTTACTTCATAGTTGTAAGGATAAAACCTAAAAATAACCACATTCTGTGGAAATTATTTTGTGTAAGTTGTCTAAAAAAATTTTACTGAGAACTTTTTTATAATTCTACACTCTAAAAAAATCCATAAAAATAGGGCACAATGTACTGTCTTAATTATTTTTACAGGTGTTTTACCTGTATTTTGAATTTTGAACTTCATTGTGTTGTGTTTAAGGGTTAACTGAAATGTCCATAAAATTACTGGATAATGTCCTGGTAATTTTCTGTCAGTACATTATCCATTTTTTATGTTTTTTGTTGTTGTTGTTGTATTTGTTTTTGCAGTGTAAAAATAAAACCTTTGAAGAACATTATTATGTGGTTTCCAAAAAACTAACCAAATGAGAACCAAATACTAACATTAGGGGAACGTTCTGTAGGGGAACATTCAAAAGTATCGTTCCCATAATGTTTGCAAAATGGAATGTTCCCTTAAACATTTTTAAAACACCTAACAAACTGGACATGTGGAATGTTCAGAGTATATTCAGAAATAACGTTTTCATAACTTTAGCAAAATGTTCTAAGAACATATTCTTGTTAGCTTGAAAGTCACACAAAATAACAAAGATAAGTCGCACCGGTGTACAAGTCACATTTTGTTATTACATTTTATTAATTATTACTGGTAAATAAAAAACAAATTTATCTTACAATTCTAAAAATAAAACTTTGAAGAACATTATTATATGTTTTCCAGAAAACTAACCAAACGGGAACCAAACACTAACGTTAGGTTGTGTTTGCCGGGTTAAGAATGGTAATTGTTATGTAATGTTAAAGCTGTAATGATCGTCTGGTTTCACTGAACGTTCTGTGTTTATTTTCACGAGCGTCTCCAAACAGCTGATCTGAGGTCTGAGCGTTAGTTTCGAGGCTTCAGCTGTGATCAGTGAGAGGCGTCCCCCTCCACCCGGTAATGAGCCGTTAGCGGCGGGGGGTGGAAGGCGTTGAAAGTCGTTAAAGAGTCGTTTTACTTTAATGTTAAATCAGGTGAGGAATCACATTTACATCAAATCAATTTGCAAATGCTTTTGTCCTAAAGGCGAATCTGAAGAAAATGCTTTACATTTACATGATGCTCAGTTTGTGAGTCTTAATGTGATGAGAAAAAGATGATAAATACACTAAATGTCTTTCTATCATACTGTCTTTGCAAAAACAATCAAAAACAGTGTGTGTTTGAATCACTTCAATGTGATTCATCTGATTCACTTGCTTGAAATATGACAGCCTGTTGCAACAGTTTTGTAATAAATTATATTGTCATTTTAATCAACATTAAACCACATTAATACTACTGTAACATGAAACTATGAATCTTTAAAACATTGAAATTGTTACTAAAATATAGGTGTCTTTTGCATTGTGTAGTTTTTTTTTTTTTTTTTTTTTTTAATAGTTGTAAATATAAAACCTAAAAATAACCATTTGTTTTGAGGAATCAGTAGCACAAATTGTGTAGGACAAATTATTATTTTTTTTCTAAAGTTTAAATATTTTTAATTATTTACAATTCAAGCTTTTACAGCCTTTTTAAATGCACATCTGTTTATTTTACAGCCCTGTATGTTCAACAAGCTTTAATGTGGTTTAAACTCAGTCGAGACACTTGGTTTGGCAGTGGGGGAGGCAGATAATGATGATAACGCTATCAAACGGGGTCAGAGGGCAAAGGTCAGAGATCACAGGAGCTCAGACACAGCTGGAGTCTGACGGGTGTGACGCAGCGCAGTCCAGACGTGTCTGAGGAGGAAATGCGTCTGGATTTCCTTGTGCTCGTGTGTCTCACACTAATATAGTGTGTGTGTGTGTGTGTGTGTGTGTGTTTCAGCTCCCTGCAGACCCTGCGCTGACGACGAGCTGCTCATGGCGCTCTGCACCAGTGACTTTGGTAAGAAACTATACTCCTTAGAAGTCATGATGTACCATGCTTTCCTGAAAATAAGTTGCCCCTGACTATAATAAAGCAAAAAAGGAAACATTCTCAGAACTTTGGCTAACATTCTGATTATGAACAAACGTTCCTTTAGTAACGTTAACAGAATGTTTGTTCAAAGTTATCTGGTCTTTAATCATGTTAGCACAAAAAAATATTTATACATCATTCCTGGAGCATTTTTTGTTCTGAACAGTTTTAGTTGGACATTCATCTAACATATTTTAAATGTTACTCCTTGTTTTGGAATGTTCAGAGAACATTCAAAAGTAACATTCCCATAATGTTTGTAGAATGATAAAATGGAATGTTCACTCAACATTCAAATAACCAAGAAAAAAATGTTTTTAGAACATTTAAAAAATGCATGTTTTGAACATTCAGAGAACATTCAGAAATAACGGTTTAATTAACATTATGGTAACATTCTAAAAACGCTCTTAGAACATATTTTTGTTAGCTGGGGAGTCACACCTGGTCAAAATTTCATTGTCGTGAGAAATGTAAGTCACATTGATATATCAGTCCAGTGTTGGGGGTAACTTGAGTTACGTAATCAGATTACTTTTTCAAGTAACTAGTAAAGTAACGCATTACTTTTTTCAATTTACAACAAAATATCTAAGTTACTTTTTCAAATTAGTAACGCAAGTTACTTTTTTACATTAATTTAAAATGAATAAAAACAGTGAAATGCAATCTCAGAATTTTATGCAAACCTGTAATAATTAACTATATTAAATTACACAAATATACTTTATGTATTTAATCTCACTTTATTAACCAATGTCTTCAATGATGTAATTCAACCATACTAATAAGCTAAAATTACTTTAGGTTTAGAAATAAGAGTGTTAAACTTCCTCCTCCTGTATCGTATTCTTCTTTAATCCAGAATGGCAGCACATCTGAAAGGTTTGTTTGAGCTGCGCCCTCTACTGTACAGGAGTAAATATGCTTTTCCTTAATCCTGAGGCTTATTCACTTCACTTTTGGTGTGAAAGGGCCTTAACATTTGCCAAAAATAGTACTTTTTTGTTGTTTTTAAAAAACAAACAAGCAAGCCCAGCCCAGGTGAGAAAAAGTAACGCAAAAGTTAAATTACTTTTCATAATGCATTACTTTCCATAAAACGTAACTAAGTAATGCAATTAATTACTTATTTAGGAAGTAACGCAACTTTCTAAAACTAACTAAAAGTAACTTTCCCCAACACTGTATAAGTCACAATTTATTATTGCATTCAGAAATAATGTAAAATACCTGTAAATAAAATGAATATTTTTAGAAACACTATAAACATGTATTTTAGTTCCTCTCACTTCACAACAAATCCTTTAAGTTGAACAGTATTCAGAACAGGATTGAAAACTACTATAAAACAAACATAAATTATAGTGGCATTCATTGTAAACAACGTTTAGCCTAAACTCATTTTTTAGAGGGAAATTGAAACTACCAGTGTTTACACAAATAAACTTGGGCTCATGTGTTTGGCATGAATAGAAATGTTTTGACATTAAATGCATTATATAAGCCACTTTGGAATATAAGTTGCAGCACGTTTAAAACATGTGACTTTTATATTCTGGAAAATACTGTGAATGCTTTATCTCTGTCTCTCAGCGGTGCGCGGCAGTATTCATCATGTGGAGGAGGAGGAGGATGATGAAGGTCAGGCCTCTGTGGTGGTGTCGTTGAGTCACGTGTACCGTCAGAAGAGCCGCATGTTTGTGTCTAGCGGCGGGGGGCGCGGCCGCGGCCGGTGGACGGGTCGCGTGAAGATGCCGCAGCGCTGCGGCCCGCGGGCGGGACAGGGCGAGTTCCTCTTCACGGGAGCCGTGCGCTTCGGAGAGGCCTGGCTGGGATGTGCTCCACTTTATAAAGACTTCATCAGACTGTACCGCTCGGCTCAGGTCGCAGGGACGAACCCCTGCCACATAGACACAGACTGAGAGACACACACAACAAACCTCTGCTGAAGTTCAAGTTCATGACACGTGTCCAGTTGTTCATTCAAGTCGAGGTCTGGGTCACATTTCACCCCAAAATCAAAATAAATAAGCAAGAAATTAAATTTAGACCATTTTATTTTAGAACAGTTTTAGACATAATTTTTTTCATAACAAACACATTTCCCACCAAAAGTATCAATTGCATCCAGATGTTTTACTTTTTTAATTATTTTTTTATTTTAATTTGTAATTTATTATTTTCAGTACTACAATTATGTATAAATATTTCACTTTTTTTAAAACATTTTTCATGGGACATTTTTCTTAATTGTCATGAGACAGTAATTGTCACAATTTAATTCTGTATTTTTTCATGCAGAATATCATTTCTTATTTTATTTGTGTTGATTTTGGGGCGAAACAAGGCCTGGGTGTGTTCTTGGCAGGTTTCGGAGATGGGATGTACAGTGGTTCCAGATGGACGGATCTCAGTCAGGAATCCTCCCTGAAGTTGCTGTTCTTGGTTACAGACAGAAGTTTTGTTTATTTGTTTCTGTCTGTTCTTGTTGCCTGATTTCATACATCTGAAACCGATGCAGAGAAATTGTGTCGTAACACTTGGATCCAAGTGTGTGTGAGTGTGTGTATCAGCTCTTGCCTGCTGCGAGAGGATGGCGGTGCTTTTCTTAAAAGCTTTGTTTATAGTTATAGAGCAGTCGATTCTTCTGACTGGAGTGTGTTCACATGTGAATTTGTGTGTGTTTATGGTGTGTGTGTGTTTTGTTTTGTTGAGTTGCCTTTTCTGTTCCTTGGACTCAGAAAGAGTCTGGAATAAAACACTCTTAATGGACAAATCATTGTTTATGTGGGTGTCATTTTGTGTGTATTGCTGGGTGTTTTCTGTCCAATCTGCCCAACAGTGGAGAAAATTGCGAAATGTTCAAATTATCGTGTGAATGTGAGTTCTTCCAGCTACACAAGCCTGATGTCGTAGTGCAGCGTATAAACATTACCTGAGCACCGTTCAAAGACTTTATAAAAAGACAAGCACTCATATTACTTGTGTATGGAAGCTTGTTTCTGCCACAGAATAAAACACTTAAAAGATAATTGCAACTTTTTATCTCGCAATTCGGACTTTTTTTTCCCTCACAATTGACAGTTTACATCTCTTAATTCTGACAATTGCGACTTTTTATCAATCAGTTCTGACTATATTTTGCAATTCTGACTTTATAACACACAATTGCGACTTTAAATCAATCATGTCTGACTTTATAACTCGCAATTCTGAATTTATAACAACCAATTCTGGCTTTCTAACTCAATTCTGATAATATCACACAATTCTGACTTTATAACTCGCAATTCTGACTATAACTCGCAATTCTGACTTTATAACTTGTAATTCTGACTTTATATCTCGTAACTCTGACTTTATATCAATCAATTCTGACTTTATATCTAGCAATTCTGACTATTACTCGCAATTCTGATTTTATATCTCGCAATTCTGACTTTATATCAATCCTGACTTTATAACAATCAATTCTGATTTTATATCTCGCAATTCTGACTTTATATCAATCCTGACTTTATAACTCACAATTCTGACTTTATAACTCGTAATTCTGACTTTATATCTCACAATTCTGACTTTATATCTCGTAATTCTGACTTTATAACAATCAATTCTGACTTTATATCTCACAATTCTGACTTTATATCTCGCAATTCTGACTTTATAACAATCAATTCTGACTTTATATCTCACAATTCTGACTTTATATCTCGCAATTCTGACTTTATTTCAATCGATTCTGACTTTATATCTCACAATTCTGACTATATCTCGCAATTCTGACTTTTTAACAATCAATTCTGACTTTATTTCAATCAATTCTGACTATATTTCAATTAATTCTGACTTTATATCAAGCAATTGTGACTTTCTAATAATCAATTCTGACTTTATATCTCACAATTCTGACTTTATATCTCACAATTCTGACTTTATTTCAATCAATTCTGACTTTATAACAATCAATTCTGACTTTATATCTCACAATTCTGACTTTATATCTCGCAATTCTGACTTTATTTCAATCGATTCTGACTTTATATCTCGCAATTCTGACTTTTTAACAATCAATTCTGACTTTATTTCAATCAATTCTGACTATATTTCAATTAATTCTGACTTTATATCAAGCAATTGTGACTTTCTAATAATCAATTCTGACTTTATATCTCACAATTCTGACTTTATTTCAATCAATTCTGACTTTATATCTCACAATTCTGACTTTATATCAATCAATTCTGACTTTATATCAAGCAATTCTGACTTTATAACTCGCAATTGTGACTTTGTATCTTGCAATAGCAACTTTATATCATGCATTTCTGAGAAAAAGGTCACAATTACTTTTTTTTATTTCACTTTTTATTAAGTGGTGGAAACAAGCTTCCATACTTATGAATGGGAGAAAGTATGACGCGTAGTAAGTCCCTCCTTATAAATAAAAGAGCCAATCGTTGATTGATAAAGTCATCGTGTCACTGCAGCTGTCATTGGAAGCTCCTGTTGCTATATTTTCCCGGGTTGTTTTTGTAGTCCGCGGGTTGAAGCGGCCAAGCCCCGCCACCTTCGGTTCTGAGACCTGGCAACTCTGGATGTGTTCAGTTTGAGATTTCAGGATTCCCCCATTCAGATAGGATTTGATCTTGGATACCCGAAATAGCTGCCTGGAGGCGTTGCAAATATGGCTGCCGAGTGAACAGACTTTCCTTGAAAGAGACTTTGGCGTCATTATAGCAGGATTTCTAGTAAACTGTCTTTTATCATGATCTGTTTTCTCTTTTAGATAAACTGCTGTCAGTAGATTAACCATTTATCTAATTTACTATCAAAGCAGGTTAAACATGTTGATATCAAGATATACAGCTGGTTTAATGACACATTTGAAGGGAACTCTAGTGCCTCCTACTGACCACCACTTGAAGTCTATCTGTGCGCGTACAGTTTATCATTTTTGCCATTGGTGGATCGGTGAATTTCTACTGCCCCTAGTGATTAGCAATATCTGGATGAGTGTTTTCCACCAAAGTTCTGTGAAAATCTGCGTTATGTTTTCAGTCCAATTAGAGAGCCAGTAAATGTAGTGTAGTGTTTGATCCTCTACTCATCCAGCATCTCACACTGGAATGCCACTGTGCGGTCATTACACCAGAACCATGACAACAGTTAACTGTGTCGCCATGGACACCGGGTGCTCAAGATGTCATAGCAGCATTGTTCAGAGTTCCGAAAACTCTCTGACCGAGATTTCCTGTAATGCATCCAGTCAGAAGTGGGCTGATCTCCAACCAGAGAGAACACATGAGTCCAGCGCTCATCCGATCCGTGCGAATGTCTCAAATGCTCGTCGTCTTAAGACTTTCACCCACTCAGCTGTCTCAAGCACGGCTGGAATGAAAGCACAGATAACTCAGACACGGCTCTGGGTGTGTGTGACGGGTTATTATTAACAACACAAAAAAACACTGCTCTTTCCTTTTGCTATTTCTCTCTCTGCTGGAAGCCAGTAAAATCATTACGAATAATTGTTTGTGTTTTAACTGTTGGCACTGTTCGCATATGTTCTGTATTAAAGGGTTAGTTCACCCAAAAATGAAAATATTTTTGATGACATCCGAGGGGTATATGATTCGTCCATAGACAGCAATATAATCAACACTTTCAAGGTCCAGAAAGGTACTAAAGACATCGTTAAAACAATCATGTGACTGCAGTGGTTCAACCTTAATGTTATGAAGCGACGAGAATACTTTTTGTGCGCAAAACAAAACAAAAATAACTATTTTAAAGTGGTTTTGGTCTATACAGCTAATTTTGCCCTTCATGACAACTCTGAGGGGGGTGAATTTTTGTCTAACTCATCCATTTAAAATATATCAAGCCTTAAAGTTCTGCATAATTAAGGGCGTGGTCACTTGAGTGACAGGTGGATTGCCGTCAGATTTACTACAATGACAATGGCTGGAGAATATGCCTCTCAAGACACCACAAACTCTGACAGCACTGCTTGGATATTATAACTAAAACTGCTGCACTATTTTGAAAAATTATACTTTGGACGCCGGCTCATTTGTTTGCGAGAGTCTTTACAACATAAACGCTGCTCAAGTTGCATAATTTCTTGAAGAACGATGACGGAAAGCAGGTCGTTCAGAAGAAATGTGATGCAAACAATGGACAATATATCAATAATTCATGAATTTTTGTGAACAAAAAGTGCTATTGGATGTTTTTCAATGGACGCTCATGGACATTTTACCCAAGTGCGACGGATTACATCTCGTGATCTCTATTTCATTACAAAGATATGAAGTCCCGTTTTGATTTTGCGTGTTGTCATTTGCACACCCGACACAAATTACAATATTACTGTTTCTGGAGCATCTATATCGTAAAAAAGACACCACAGACTGACAGTAAACCCTTAGAACTTTCAAATGATATAACTTATTTTTATTAATATTTTAGATAGTATCTAAGATAGATAGATTGCTCCTTAGCCTGAGCTAACATGATCACGTCAAGCTATAGGCGGGTGTGGTTTCCAGGCGCCTCAGCTCCAACCACGTCCCGCCTCTTTGCCTATTTTCAGTTATCCAGGAGTGACGCGCTGCCAAGATGGCGACGGCCCACTTTAGCCTTCAAAAATGCTCTTCAGGGTGACGTCACAGGCACTATGTCTTTTTTTGTTTTACAGTCTATGTAATTTCCTATAGCGGCCAATGTTTTGGAAGTCTCATACATTCACAGGTATAGCAACTCATAATGCAAAAATTATTACATTATGAGCTCAAGATTTTTTTTACGTTTTGAGAAAATTATTACATTATGAACATTTTATTACAATAATATGCTTTCCTGGAAGAATTTGTTGTTTTATGTATGTTTTTGTATATTGATTGCTTCTTAAGAAATGTTTTATATTATTGTAAGTAATGTATTGAAATTATATTGTAATTATATATATATATATATTTTAAATACTGCTAATATAGCCATTGCTGCTAATATGAATAAGTATTACATTATGTGCAGTTATTACATTATGAGTTGCTACAACAGGAAACAGCTGTGAAATTGAGCTAGATATCCGTGTGTTTGTATTTTGGTCAGAGTGAAGCACACGCGCCCTGCACACGCTATCCTGATCCTCCAGACACCCAACACCTCGGACACACATCCCAGAGCCGGACACCCAACACTCCCTCCGGCACACGCGCTTCATTTAGGGCGAATCTCTGCTGTCAGGGTCAGTGAGAGCTCAGGTCATCATCAACATATGTGTGACCGGAGGTCAGCTGGAGAAGAGCTGAGCGAAGAGAAACTAAAGACGGCTACATGCAAAATAATTCTACTCATAGAATATAGCGCGCCCTGGTGGGTGGTATAGGTAATACATGGAAGCCCAGTTCTGCCACATAATGGAAAAGACATGATTTTGTAAATCATAATTATGAAATAAAATGATGATTTTTTTTTTTTTTAATCACTTTTTGGAGTGTTTTATGTAACTTCAAATGATTTCCTGTAAAATGACACCTAGATTTTGTAATTAGACCACTGTATATATATGTACGGGAAGCTTTTCAATTTGGGTACGCCAAATCCAGGCGGAAATCGCAAAAATGGTTCCAGTGCTTAGGAGGTTAATGATCAGGCAAGTTTAATATATGATGGTGGTCTGATGGTGAGCCTGAAGTGGTGGTCCGATGTCTGGAAATCTGATCTTACTCTCTGGGCTTTTGCTTACAATTTGGTGCCCCCCACTTTGAAAATGTCTCCTGTCATTTTCATATATCATGATCTATGGAGTGATAAAAAGAATCCCTTCTTTAAAAACCTTTGACTTTAATATGTCAACAAGAATTTTGAATCTGGCTTTATTCAATGTTCTTTTCTGGAAATGTATGCAAATTAGTATGCATTTACATTTGTATATTTAAACAATTTAATTTCAGAAAACTTGTAATATATATATATATATATATATATATATAAATCTTTGCAGTTCTTAATGTAGGCCTGATCAACTAGGAAAGTATGGCTATAGAGTACCTCAGGGATGATGTGTTTTTGTAGGCCAACAGCGCACGGGTTCCCTCAATCGAAAGCCTATGCATTTTTCCCATAGATTTTTGGAAAATTGCAAAAAATAAGCTCTGTGTTTAACAAAGGGTTATGACACACACATTTTGTCTATCAAGATAATCTTTACAAGTTAACACAACATTTATATACTTCGAAGCCTAAATAAAGTGGTCAGATATAAAAAGCTAACAGTAGGCTATAAACGGACTACAGCACACCATGGTCGCGGATCAACGTCACCACCACCAAGCTTCCTCAAACTTTATTTAAAAAACAACTTTATTTAAAAACATGCTCGCTGATTATGATCTGCGCTGTGTATGAATACTTAACCACTTTTTCATGAGAAATGCTGTCCAAATGTCCTGTTTGTCATGATGACGTCTAAAGTCCCCGCCAAAGGAAGTAGTCCCTTTTAGCAATTTGTTGCTAAAACTGCCGTTTTTAAGACACAATAAAGGTTTAAAAAATCACAAGCGGGTTATAACTGGTGTGTTTTATGTCATAGATCAAAACGTGAAAATATTTAGAGGCTTTGTTAACCACAGACTTTATTTCAGACGATTTAGCAAAAACCCATTCAAAAAACCCATTGACTTCGGGGCGATGGAACCGGAAGTCCTAAAATGCTAACTCTCTTCCGGGTTTTGCCTACAAAAACACGTCATCCCTGAGGTACTTTTTTTTACCCCATTCACCTAGGGTGTCTTGCCTTAAAAGTCAAAATTCTGACTTTAAAATTCATAATTTTGACATAAAAAGTCGAATTTGTATGTCATAATTATGACTTTTTATCAACACTACATTTCTTCAGATTACAGTTGGCCTGAAACGATAGTTTAAAAAAATAGAAAATTGTACCAAATAATGAAAGATAAATGGGTCGACAGCCAATCAGAATCAAATTGACTTTAAAGCGCGCGCTGCATTTGCGCGCTTTTTCTCCGCACATGCGCATGTAGTTTTCGTTTGCCTCAGAAAAGACGTGCAGTCACATCACGTTGTTAGAAATGAAAAAAGAAAAAAAATCCTCGTTGTCTAAACGTATCAAAGGGAGAGGAGCCACTCAACATCACGTCATCAGCGTTTACAAGGTGAAACTTGCATGTTATTGTCAGGCTGATATTCAAGAGCAAAACCATATCAATCAACATAAAAATGAATTGAATTCACTGTCAGTCAGAAGTGATTCTGATGTGTTTGTAATGTATTTCTAATGTCAGACATATTGTGTCACTATAGAACTTCATCTAAAACACAATTACGTATTACAAACAAAAACATTTTATTGCATAATCTTTAAGTCTTAAAATATACTGATAGCCTATACAAAACATATGAATATATATATATTTACGTGTGTGTGTGTGTGTGTGTGTGTGTGTGTGTGTAAGGCACAAGATGGCAAAATAACAGAGAGACTGCAATTCATGGAAAATTACACAAAACTTCAGAAATGTCACAAAACATGCTATTAACAGAAAGTGTTTCGAAAGGTGCTTAATTTTAGCTAGTAGATTCTGTAACTTCCCACACAGACGCACCAAACCACAGTCTTGCAAAGACCTACACAATGATGTAAATAACTACCATGGAAAATTTTGTAGCCTATGGTATTGGTACATCTGACTGATACTTCCTACAGACGGCCAACAGCGAAGGAGAAGTAAATGATTTAACTAGTGTAATGACACACATTTAAATCGCTATTATAAACATCTGAATCAAAGCTGCAGTAAATGAATGGAAAAAATGACAGCATTTTCAATCAATTTGACGGGTCCTGGATGGGTCCTTTGATCCGGCTGTAAATCACCTTCGCAGCACCGGATCTGTGGAGAAACATAATCAGAGATGAAGTGTGAATGACCATTTATAGTAATGCAAGAGCTGATCAAAGTCCAGCAGTGCTCAGTATGAGAACCAGATCATGTAAGTTATGTTATATAAAAATAAGTTTCAATATTACATGAGCAATTGTGTTTCAAGCCTGTTTTGTTTCTCACCTCACAGCAGGATCAGGATGGTCCATTCTCAGATTTTCATACGTGTCTTCATTGTCCCTGGTGTATTGGATGGTTGCGTAGCTGATCTTCTGAGAATCTGTGGACTCAGTTTTTCCTGCGGTCTGATCTGTTCTGGTTCTGGGTGAGACCCTGGCGTACAGACCATCATCACAGTGGTTTCCGTCAGAGCTGGAAGGTTGTTGAACCTGGAGAAAGACATCAAAACCTTTCAGAAAAGTGCTAAATCACCTAAATGAGCGAAGAGCTTTCTGTTCCTGTAAACTTTAGTTACTTGTAGTTACAATGACTTCTCATTCACATACAGTATTGTTCAGAATATATATTTATATCAAAGCACAACATAAATGGTTTATAATTTCATTTTGCAGATAGAAACAGATGGATAACTTCTGACCTGCTTCTGTTTGACTTCCCATACTCTAGCACATTTTCTCTTCCTGTAGCGGAGATAAACATGTAAACACACACACATTAATAACTATAAATGAATACTTCAATGTGCATTATTTAAACAAAAGATCTCACCTTATGAACATGATGATGCAGACAAAAAATAAAACTGCACATACAGCTACGATCACAATAGCTGCGCTCAGGAATGTATTGTGTCCTGAAACAAAACCGTCTGGAAAAAAAATAATGAATACTAAAGTATGATCTCACATCTGCAAAAAATGGGAACATTGACAGCGTTTATTAGATGCAGAAATCAGAAAATGTTTGGTGGTAGCCTTGCATTAAAAATATATGTAAGCCAGTGTATTCTGGCAGGTCTTTGGATGATGAAATAAATGTGAGAAAAATGTAACATTTTTACGCACTTGAAAAAAAGAGAAAATGCCAGTATTTCAATTTCAGTTCATTAACTGAAATTATTTACTTAAACTATTATGCACATGTTATTTCTAAAGTTTTACTTTGAGGTTACATTGTTGATATTTGAATTTTGACCGTCTCAGAGAGCAGCAAATTTTCTACTACAGATCTAAACTCTCTATATCATGTCATGTCACAACCAGCAGTTTTGCAAATGCTCAACTTCAAAACCATTATTTTTTTTTTTTCAGCACAGATATTTAAATGAGTTTACCTTTAACAGTCACAGTTACAGCGTCTGATCTCTGAGATCCATGTTGATTGTGAGCCTGACAGTAGAAGCGTCCACTCTGTAGTGCACTGAAACTCTGTCCAGATCCAACAGCTGAGCTTTCATTCTCCTTAAACCAGCTGAAGTTCAGAGCAGGAGGGTTTGAATCACTGCTGCAGATCAGAGTCACTGAATCTCCTGACACTATTTCACCAGATCCAGATATCAACACTGAGACGTTCCTGGGTGGGTCTATAATAGACAAAAGAAAGTGTATATTAATGTTTTGCTAATGTTAATCCATTAATTTGAAGGTTACCACAGTTACTGAATCATCATCAACTCACACATGACATTTAAAGTCACAGCATCAGAGTATTTCTCTCCATGTTTATTGATGGACTTGCACTTGTATTCTCCACTGTCATCAGAGCTGATCTTTGAGATGTTGTAGATTCTTCCAGATCCTACAAACGTTTTTCCTTTAAACCAGCTAATATTTGCAGGAGGGTTTGAATCACTGCTGCAGATCAGAGTCACTGAATCTCCTGACATTATTTCACCAGATCCAGTTAGCAACACTGAGACGTTCCTGGGTGGGTCTAAAATAGATGAAAGAAAGTGTATATTAATGTTTTGCTATTGTAAATCCATTAATTTGATGGTTACCACAGTTACTGAATCATCATTAACTCACACATGACATTTAAAGTCACAGCATCAGAGTATTTCTCTCCATGTTCATTGATGGATCTGCACTTGTATTCTCCACTGTCATCAGAGCTGATCTTTGATATTTTGTAGATTCTTCCAGATCCTACAAACGTTCCTCCTTTAAACCAGCTGAAGTTCAGAGCAGGAGGGTTTGAATCACTGCTGCAGTTCAGAGTCACTGAATCTCCTGACACTATTTCACCAGATGGACTGATGGACACTGAGGCACTCTTTGGAGGATCTAAAAAAATGAACATCAAAAAATTGCATGAAACATAAATTTGAGATCACAGACTACAGTATATTTAGAAAATGTGTTGTCAACATCATCAGCTTCAAGAACTCAGGATGTTTTCACAACACTGCATTTTGGTTGCTGTGAGGTTACACTGCAGTATAAAAATGTTCTAGAAACCAATGCCATGAAAAAAATAAGATATTAATGTATAAGATACAGTATATAAGATACAGCATAAGATGTGCGATTTACATGTTTGGCTTATTTAATACATTTGAAAATCTGTGAAAAAAGTCACCACGATGCCAACTACAAAATGCTGTCCTTGCAAATTTGTCTTAATTTTATGATTAGACTGTTGATTTTGTAGGCGATACACAATTTTACGAGGCTACACAGAAGGAAATCGAGGAAGAAGGTTGTGGACGAGTTATGTGTTTATTGTCAGAGTTGTTAGAGATACATACATATAAATTAATTACCTGTGATGTGATTGGACAACAGCATAAAAAAAAAAAAAAAAAAAAAAACTTTTTAAAAGCCAGAAAATAATATATTTATGATAAATTAAAGGAACCCAAAAATTTTAAATTGTCATTATCGGTGTTGTCCTAATGCTCTTATATTTTCAGACCAGAAAAGGAGAAACTGAAAAAAGTCATTCATATAATGACTGTGAACAGCAACCAGCTTTAACAAAGGATGCTCAAGAATGATCACATATGCGACTAGTGACATTTTCAAAGTGTTTTGGAGGCATTACGATTTCGGCGCTCTAACACCCCTAAAACAACCCCCAGTTGTACAAATTCAGTGAGGAATCCGGCTGCCCGACAGAGAAAATTACATTGGGCTTTTTTTGGGCTACTTTTTTGCACAGACCAAAGCATTATTTTTTCATTAATCTTGATTTTTGGAAATGGCACATATGTGTTCTTTTCCTGCGCTAATAGACTCATGAACACACATTCGTTCAAGTCAGACCAATGGCCAAGGTCGGATTTTTTCACGAAATAATAAAATTGTTTTTGTTAATTAATTTTCTTTTCCTTTTTATAACCGAATCCTATCATATACCCCCAGAACACTTGGAATATGCGACACGAGTTGTATGGGTTCATTTAGTGATACTTTAGCATATTTTTTAAAAAGCTGGTCACAATTCACTGCCATAGAATTATATGGAGGAGCGTGAGCAGGACATTCATTCATTCATTCATTCATTTATATATAATTTCTCAGTTTGTGGTCTGAATAACAAAGAAGGTAATACGACATTAGAACAACACCAGGGTGAGTAAATAATGACTTTTCACTTTTGGGTGAACTCCCTGTAAGGGCCAAGCACCAACAAAATCAATCAGGAGGTGTTTCATTTGAACCATTTCCCACACGATGCATGTGTGATGCTACTCATCTGAAAGATCAAACCCTACAGACCAAACGGTTCTGCCCACAGCCTGCCATGGACATTTTCAATATCTAAACACATACATGTTGTTTTTGAGCACTATCCTCAGCTTGATGCCCTCTTTAGGTGGGGAGGTATCAACTGCATTATAAGGAAGCAAATAAACATAGCCATAGTCTATAGTTATTAAACTGTAAACACATTACTCTTAGATGTCATTTGGTGTTCCTAGAATATAGAGGGTGGTATGTGGAAATAATGATATTTCAAATTTACACATTTCAGCTATAAAAGTCAACTATTCTTTTTTTTTATTATTATTATTATTATTTGTTCAAATAATGACCAAATCTGTACTCACACATGACATTGAGCTCAACAGCAGGAGAGATGTGATTGTGTCCGTGTACAGCACAGCTATATCTGCCTGCATCCTCTCTTCTGACTGACTGCAGCAGGAGTTCATTGTTTCTGTCTCTTCTCTCAGTTAATGGCTGTGAGTTTCTGTACCAGATGAATGTTGCTCTGTCAGTCAGAGTGCAGCTGCTTTTACATGTCAGACGGACTGAATCTCCCTCTGTCACTCTCTCAGGAGACTCCACCTGAAGATCTGAACACAACACACACATTATATCTAGTGCTGCTGTCATACACTGATTATTATTCAACATAATGCACAGAAGAAGAGAGAAACCTCATGAAAGTCACCTGTGACAGCAAGAGTCACTCCTGGTTTACCAGTCCATTTACTATCATCCTCATCAGTGATGAATCTGAAATAGTACTCGTGTGAATCCTTCAGTGTCACATGACTCAGTCTGATGGTGCAGTTCTTCAGTTTATCTCCCAGATACTTAAACCTCTGTTTGTATTCAGGGTCCTTAGACAGATCTGGAAACTCTTTACCCTTTTTTACAGTGCCTTTGGTCCAGAACACTTTCTTGATCTTATGTCCAGTAGGGTATGTATATGTGCAGTTCATTATCACTGATGAGTCCTTTACTGCACAGATGTGTGAAGGACTGTAACTCACACCCCAATCAGCACTGAAAACTCCTGAAAAACAAAATGTATAATAAACAAAGCAGAAGTAACTAATAGAATATATTTATATTTGAATGTCTTGTGGTTGTTGAAGAAAATCAGAATTTAACATTTGAGACAGAAGCATGAAAATGGAATTGAATATACTAGGACTGTTTAAAGATATTATTCCTTTTTGTATATAACTAATTGAACTAAATTAGCATGTTTACTACCAATGAGCAACAAACATGCTACTTCATTAAAGAATAACAAATGAAAACAGGACAGGAAAGCACTGAACAGAACAGGCAGAAAAAACATTAAAGACTTACCTTGAATCATGAGGAGAATGAACAGAGGAAGAGGAGCCATTTTGACTGACATCACCATAGCAACACCTACAACACAATCATTCCTGAATTCTAGTAGGCCGAGATTGTCAACATACATAATCAATAAGAGCAGCAGTCCTGCTGAATCTGTGTTCTTTATTGTAGTCTTTTTCAATGTGATATCAATGAGACCGCATATAGAATCATTTAAAATGTATGACTCTCAATTGATTCAAAAAACAGATAAGAAGCTGGTCTTACCATAGAGCAGGACACCTCATGAGCTGTAACCAAATGACACTTGAGAAGAAATAAGGAAGGTTCAAGTCTACCAGCCTCATTTATAACCAGAACTGCATCATTTCCTCTTCCCCTCACCCCCCTTTTTTCTTGCTTACTTTTGGCTATAGTGACATACAAATATTATTTTTTTAAAAAGTTTTTTTTTCCCCTGTCTTTTTAGATTTTTTCAAAATACTAAAAACATCCTGTTTCTTTCCAGGTTTTATTTCGATTTCCAATCCGAGATACCAACACATACATATAAGCTGGACTTTCATGACGCATATAGTAAACACAAGTGAAAAGCAACCTAAAGTCTTAAAATATCAAAGTCTGCTGACATGCGAGGACCCACGCAGATCTATTATTCATAGATGCTGTGAAATCCCAATAAAAGGCAAACTGATGGTGACTGTAGTGTTTCCTGTTGCACATAGACGTGAGTCATTTTCAGTGACTGGTTCATCTTCAGAAAGTTTTGTGGCTTGCGTCACTATGAACATGTGACTATTTATGACATGCTGTTATAATTTTGCATATATATAAGATTATTTAATAAATTCAGTTTCAGTTTCATTGGTAACAATAAAAATCAGTTGCATGTGCATGTTACCCATCTATTATTTTAGACATTAGACATAAAGCACATTTTTAGGATGCAATTTTTTCAAAGCACGTACACGTTCATGTTGGAAAATAGGAAGGTTTCACTTCCCTGACCAGCGGAAGCTATAGTGACAATTTAGTCTGCAGACGAATTACCAACCAATGCCAATGTTATTAATAGATTTGAATGTCAAAAACTGGTCTGAAAGCTTTGAGATAGCAATAATTAATTTCATGTAACAATGGAAAAACTTTAAATTGTCATCTGCATTGTTCTCACAGGTAAACTTGATGTTTATACTTTCAATGGGCAACTAATTTTGGTGCTTGACCACACGTAAACAGATATGAGCTGTCTGATGCCATTACTGCAAGAGGATGTGAAGGAGAAATGACTGCTATATAAGGTGATATACGTTTGCTGGTTCAAACTTCTGCCCAGTCAGGTCAACTAGTATCTATGAAACCCCCTGTTTCAGCACCAGTCTATTCTTACCATGGTTTTAAAAAATGCTACAAAAGTGTGTGGTGAGCTGCGGAGTGAAGGGGGAAGAGGGGAGACAGACAACACAGCAACATCTTCTGATTCAGACAGTTTTATTTAGCTCTCAAAGCTTCCCACAAATGCATGCTGCAATTTACCATTACGCAAAACAATAAGCATACATGGTTTTGTAAGCTCACCGTAAATTACACAAATACATATCCTGTGATAGCTATAATTTAATGCCCAAATAAATGCACAGCCGTTCACATTTGTACTCTCCATCAAAAATACATATGAACGTGCTGTTGCATCTTTAATAACTTTTTTACTATATATAGTACACCAATAACTTATCAGTGTCTTATAATTGTTCATGAGACTTTAGTATAAGAAAACGTCACGTCCTGTGACGCTGACACAAAGACAAATTTAAACCTGGAGAATGAAAATAGTACCAAATTACCAAAAGGCTTAAAATTAACACATTTTCTCTTATGATTAAAACTAACAGATGGTAACTATGATGTTAAACACACATAACTCTATTGAAATCTCAGAAAATGTATTTTTGGGTTTCACGACCCTTTAAGATAAATGTGCTCACAGAGTATATAGATGAGCTTTGGCTGAAAATTTTATAATTTCAGAGAAAAGGTTTTGACAAATAATTTCTGTTTGCACGTTTTTGTCAGAAGTGTCTCTAGATGTCTTTTTATCGCCAAAAGATATCTCCAACAGACAGTTGCAGTTAAAAATAAAGCTGCAAGCAGCGATTAAAGGCCCAAGCACAAAGAAGGCATGATAAGTCATGCCACCATGGCTGTGTCAGACCAACTGCAACAATGAGCAATTAAAGACATTTTAAGATGTTTGTAGGCAAGATGGCTGAAAAAGCATTAATACTAAATCACTAATAATATAATTGAATGGTTATCATTTTCAACAAATAGGTGGCGCTGTGTCCAAACTGATGTGGTGTGGTCACAGTAGGTGTCAATATGACAAAGCATTGCAGAGATATAGCCTCAGAGTCTTTTGGCTTCATTCCATCGAATTTGTCGATGCAGTATATGAAAACTGTTTCATCTATCAACATGAAATCCATAACTTTTTGTTTGACTGTTCTGAAGATGATCTGACATGAATTTGGTACAAATCAGACTAACAGTCTAGGAGGAGTTTGAAAAAGTAGGTTTTTAAAGAAAATCAAAATGACGGACAGGAAGCTTGGCCAACTATGGCAACACTGGTATCTGTGTTCTCGGCGTGACCCAGAGAGTCCATTAAGACCAGTTTCATGACAATATTACGGAGTCCCACACATGACATGCAAGAAAAAAAAAAGTAAATTGTGCGCACAATTTACTAATTCGTTATATTGATTTACTAATTCGTTCCCTTGATTTGCTAAATCGTGCACACGATTTACTATTTCGTTCCCTCAATTTATAAATAATGCGCATGATTTATAAATCGAGGGAATGAAATAGTAAATTGTGCGCATGATTTAGTAAATCGAGGGAACCAATTCGTAAATCGAGGGAACAAATTAGTAAATCGTGCGCACGATTTAGCCTACTATTTTTTTTTTCCAGCATATCATGTGCGGGGCTCCATACAATATGAATCAAAAGCTTTTATCATTTTTTTTTTTTTTTTTTAAATTTCATTATAACTTCTGACCACAACGTGGTGCTGTCTTTAATTTTTTTGAGTACCTTCAGGGTATGGTAACAATGGCATACCACGTTTCATGCATGTAAATAATTTTTTTTCACCACTAGATGGTGCTGGTCCAAAACTGCACAGACGTCTTCAGGCATTGTGCTGATGACCCATACCAATTTTCGTAACGATATGTTCATGCTTTCATGAAATACAGCATTTTTCAGCAAAATTCAAAATGGTCAACGCCCAAAATGGCCGACATAGAAAAATTAGATATCACTGGACTCAGCATGTTGCTCCTAATCTTATGAGACCACTTTTATGATTTTTCATATCTCTGGACCAGCAGGTGGCGCTGTACCGAAACACTGCACATTGCCTCAGATCATGCTTGTGAGGACATGTTCCAAGTTTGGTCCAAATGCGATAAAGCGTTGTGGAGATATAGCCTCACATCTATTTTCACAAGCGCTACATAAAATTTGTTTGCAAATTTCACGATAACAGGATGAGATCGAAAAACTTTTAATAACAATTTGGCAGCATGGTCTAAAGATACTGTGAGCCAATTTTGGTGAAAATCTGACAAACCGCCTAGGACGAGTTCGAAAAAATATTTTTTTCACAAAATTCAAAATGCCATTTCTAGCCGTTATGGTTCAAAAGTTATTAGCATAAACGTGAATGAAACTTTGAACAGGTGGTGGCGCTAGAGGGATTAAGCTAGAGATTCCATATTAGCTGTGGTTAATGACTGTCCTTTATCAGTGTGCCAAATTTCATAACTTTCCCACAAGCGGTTCTATGGGCTGCCATAGACTTCCAGAGCGGAAGAAAAAGAAAAGGAAGAAGAATAATAAGAAGAATGCAAACGGATACAACAGGTACCTACGCACATTCTTTGCTTGGCCTCTAATTAATCAGACCAAAATTCTTTAAACAACACTTTGAAAGGAGGCTCTCTAGATTTTGTACAAACTAGATGAATAATTTAGGACTTCAACAAACATCACAATCAGACAACCGGTGCACATGTGAGAGAGAGAAAAGAAAACAATAAGCCAAAGCAGCTCTTAATTAAAGCTAAATGGGAGTAATGAAAATCCAGCATCAGCAGAGCCACAGTCCAACCACATGAGGGAGTTGTTATCATGGAAATCTGTTGATCATTTGACTGTGCTGTAAATCACCGATTGATCCTCCATGATCTGATCAGCAGATCTGTGAAATCAATACATTAAGAGATATAGGCATCAATGACCTTTACAGATCAGTACTGACTACAAATACAACCTCAACCAAAACAGGAGCTAAATTAAAACTGGACGAGGCTCAAAAGTTCTTTGATTAAATTCTAAATATGTTTTAATATGTCATGAACATGTCATGATTTTGTTTCTCACCTCATGGCAGCATCACTCTGGTATGTCCTGATATTGCCATACTGGCTTTCGTTCTCTTCCGGTCTGTTCAACTCTTTGTTTCTGTGATGCAAGACAGTCGCATACTGGATCTCGTCTGTATCTTCAGAATCAGAAGCTTTTCCTTTAGTCTGATCGCCAGTGAAATTGCTGAGGGTAATTAAGGCGTACAGGGCGTCGTTTTGATTTGCAGCATCAGATTCAGACTGAACCCCATCATGAGCTGATACTCTGCCTGTTACGTTGACATACAGATCATCCTAAAATAAGAGAAAATGACACTTTATTAAAGAAAAGCTTTGAGTATAACAGGGTGGTTTTTTGCATTTGTCATTTGATAATTTGATTTACCTGCTTTTGTTGGATGTGATCAGCTTTGTGTTTTTTCCTTCTGCAATAAAAAAATATCTAAAAATTATCTAATTATCTAAAAATTTAAATTTGTTTATAAAAAATAATCAGCTTGGTATACTAATGTGCTTTTTGACAGAATTAACTTACATGAACACAATGATGAAAATGAAGATTAAACCTCCAGCGAATCCAGCAACTGCATAAAGAAACTTCCTTTCTACAAGACAAGTGACAGGACATTGTTTTTATCATTGTCTAGAACCACAGAAACAAACAATAAATCCTAGTGATTTATAAATCCAGGAGGATGGCAGCATTTCAACACACTCATGTTTATCTCCATAGTCAAAGATCTTGTGACTGAGGCGGGGAGACAGTGCCACCTTAAACAAAATAATGTTTAATTGACAATACAAAAACAAAAGAAAACAAGATTAGCCTATAAAATATGATTATTAAGAAATCAAACAGCGATTTTGTAAAGTAGCGCCAGTCGTGGACAGTAACGAAGTATTTTTAATTCGTTACTGTACTTAAGTACATTTTTCAAGTATCTTTTCTTTACTCGAGTATTTTTATTTTGAGCAACTTCATCGTTACGCCACTAGGAGGCGACAAGACTGTTAATATGTATTTGATATTGAATGATTTATTCAAAAGATTTGTTCAAAAACATTGATTCATCCAGTAATGAAACAAGTGAAGTAGTTATGAGTGAGTCATTGAATCATTCATTCAAACCCATTTTTTAAATAATTCAAATAATTAAATATTTTTAAAATCTTGATTCTCATTTTATCCAGAATCGTGCAACTCTAACACAAATTACAATAACGCATGCACGTTCATCTTCCCCGCTGCTGTAGCAATTTCTTAAAATGTGATGTATTTAGCCCTATATGTTTCATCTGTTTTTATATTGTTTTTCAACACACATTACATATTATGTATCTGCATCCACTAATCTTCACTGACTATAGTGCTGGCTATTTGACATAATTATTTTGAGCAATAGGATTATATAAAATACATAATATGAAATTAAATTATATAAGTGGCCTATATAAAATTACAAAATAAACATTCATCAATTAGTACTTTTTTACTCAAGTACATTAAAAATCAAGTACTTTTGTACTTTCACTCAGGTAAAATTGAAAAGGAGCACTAAATACTTTCACTTGAGTAATATTTTATAATACGTATCTGTAGTTTTACTCAAGTACTTGATTTGTGTACTTCGTCCACCACTGAGTAGCGCCATCCAACAGCGACCACCAGGGGGGAATATAAAGTGAGAATCATGAGATCCAAGTGAAAAGTCATGTGAGAGAAGACAATAGGTGTGTTTGACTTGAAGAGGCGCTGCACAGACTGATCGGTGTATGACATTAAAGCACTATGAGAGTGATTAGAGAGCAGACAGCTCTGTAGAAAAACTTTTTTTTTTTTTTTTTTTTTTTTTTTACTGTACTATTGTAGTTATTTTCCAAGCATAGTAATTTAAAAAGCACATAAACTAGATGAGACTTTGAAGTTGTTTTAATAAATTATGTATTCTTATAATCATAGAATATTGCAGTATTGTCACGTGCATGTTCTGTTTTGGTATAGTTTTAGTTCCTGTACCTGTTTCCTTTGTTCTCATTTTCCCCTCCACTAGTTTCCTTGGTTACATATTAAGTTGACCTATAGTTTCCTAGTGCATGCCAGTTTGTTCCGTTAGTTACTGATTATGTTCACCTGCTGTTCATTTAGTTACCTCATAATTCCCTGTCTATTTAATCCCTTAGTTTCCTCAGTTCACTGTTCTGTGTCGTTGATGTTTTTGGTGTGGTTGTACTATTTTGAGTCCTTGTGATTCTGTAGTTGATTTATTATTAGTAAAAGATGTAGTTTTGTTGTATTCCTCATGATCATGTGCTTCATTATATTTTATACCCCCATATTCTTTCCAAGTAATCAAACATGCTAACTGAAAGTGCATAGTATGTTTATTTCCTGGAGCCCATCAGTAGCAGAAATGCTCATCCAATCACAGAATGACTGATACACACCATGTACAATGACAGTTACAGCGTCTGATCTCTGAGATCCATGTTGATTGTGAGCCTGACAGTAGAAGCGTCCACTCTGTAGTGCACTGAAATTCTTTCCAGATCCAACAGCTGAGCTTTCATTCTCCTTAAACCAGCTGAAGTTCAGAGCAGGAGGGTTTGAATCACTGCTGCAGATCAGAGTCACTGAATCTCCTGACACTGTTTCACCAGATCCAGTTATCAACACTGAAACGTTCCTGGGAGGGTCTAAAACAGACAAAAGAAAGTGTATATTAATCTTTTGCTAATGTTAATCCATTCATTTGAAGGTTAACACAGTTACTGAATTATCATTAACTCACACATAACATTTAAAGTCACAGCATCAGAGTATTTCTCTCCATGTTCATTGATGGACTTGCACTTGTATTCTCCACTGTCATCAGAGCTGATCTTTGAGATGCTGTAGATTCTTCCAGATCCTACAAACGTTCCTCCTTTAAACCAGCTGAAGTTCAGAGCAGGAGGGTTTGAATCACTGCTGCAGATCAGAGTCACTGAATCTCCTGACTCTATTTCACCAGATCCGTTTATCAACACTGAAACGTTCCTGGGAGGATCTAAAACAGACAAAAGGAACTATATTCATATTTTGGGATTGTTAATCCACTAGTTTGTTTGTTGAAGCATCATTAACTCACACATGATGTTTAAAGTCACATTATCAGAGTATTTCTCTCCATGTTCATTGATGGACTTGCACTTGTATTTTCCACTGTCATCAGAGCTGATCTTTGAGATGCTGTAGATTCTTCCAGATCCTACAAACGTTCTTCCTTTAAACCAGTTGATTTCTGCAGGAGGGTTTGAATCACTGCTGCAGCTCAGAGTCACTGAATCTCCTGACACTATTTCACCAGATGGACTGATGGACACTGAGACGCTCTTTGGAGGATCTGAAAAGGCCAAAAATTAAATCCTTAAATAATCTCATTCAAACACAATCTCCAGTTTTTAAAAAGAACTAATGAATCTGTACTCACACATGACACTGAGCTGAACAGCAGGAGAGGTGTGATTGTGTCCGTGTACAGCACAGCTATATCTGCCTGCATCCTCTCTTCTGACTGACTGCAGCAGGAGTTCATTGTTTCTTCTCTCAGTTACTAGCTGTGAGTTTCTGTACCAGATGAATGTTGCTCTGTCAGTCAGAGTGCAGCTGCTTTTACATGTCAGACGGACTGAATCTCCCTCTGTCACTCTCTCAGGAGACTCCACCTGAAGATCTGAACACAACACACACATTATATCTAGTGCTGCTGTCATACACTGATTATTATTCAACATAATGCACAGAAGAAGAGAGAAACCTCATGAAAGTCACCTGTGACAGTAAGAGTCACTCCTGGAACACCAGTCCATCTACCATCAAGATCATAAGTAATGAATCTGAAATAGTACATGTGTGAATCCTTCAGTGTCACATGACTCAGTCTGATGGTGCATTTATGCTGTTTATCTCCCAAATACTGAAGCCTCTGACTGTATTCAGTGTCGTTAGACAGATCTAGAAGCTCTACACCCTGTTGTATAGGGCCTTTGGTCCAGAACACTCTCATGATCTGATATCCAGTAGGGTATGTATAAGTGCAGTCCATTATCACTGATGAGTCCTTTAGTGCACAGATGTGTGAAGGACTGTAACTCACACCCCAATGAGCACTAGAAACCCCTGAAACACAGAATTTATATAGTTGACAAAATAGCAGTGACTTTTGCAATAAAAAATGATCACCTAGCCCTGCTCGACATGCCAAATCTAGCCCGCATGCTCCCGAACTGTCTGAAGTGATGGAAGAATTGAAATCATTAAGAAAAGAAAATCAAGAGGGGCATAGATAAATGAAAATATCACTGACAAAATTGGAGACTTCGGTTCAGGACTTAAAATGCAAAATAAATGGTTTGGAGAGCAGAATCGGGGAGATGTAGGAACGGATCTAGCTGCTGAGGAGACTGGGATGAGGCACGAAAGAGCACTCCGATATCTCCTGGAACGTGAGGCAGATCTCACAGGTAGATGCGAAGACTCGCAAAACAGACTTCACCGGAATAATCTAAGAATATATCAAGTTCCAGAGGACCGTGAAGGAGAAAACACAGCAGAATTTGTCATGGGTCTGCTCACCACAGCTCTACAGCTACCTCAGGACATAGATATAAAGATCAGAAGGGCACACAGGGCACTTGCAGCCAAACCAAAATACCCCGCCACACCTCCTAGATCGATAATAGTGAGATTCCTGGACTATGCTGTTAAGGATAACAAGCCTGGTCACAGAAACAGGTCCTGTACAACGCGAAACATCTACTTTGGCAACGACTACACGCCTGAGTTGCAGAGGAAAAGAGCACAGGTGCGAGACATAAAGAAACATCTCAAACTGAAGAATGTGTGAGCGCAGTGAGTGTGTCTATCCATTATAAATAAGGATCTACCTGGAGATGGGAGTAAAAACTTTCCTTACCCTGATGGATGCTGCATTACCGTTGCGGGACCTGGGAATAAAAGTTCAAGTGGACAAACAAGACCGACAAGTAAGAGAAATATCGAAGGCAAGATGTTCAGTGCAAGGTGGACGTGGATCGAGCACAGCGTTGTTGTCTGATGCGGATCTTCAAGCATTTTTGCAGAAGGAGTGAATGTTTCAAAATATGTAAGCAGTACATTTAAAGGCACAATATGTAAAAAAAAATGTAATTAAAATATCCAAAAACCACTAGAACAATGTTATATATTTTTTTGACTTGTGTACTTACATTATCCCAAATGTTTCCAAGAATGTTTAAATCCAGAGAAATAAGCAATATTAACCAGGACAAGAATCGTGTCTGTGAGTCACCTATCAATGACATTATACCTGCATTTCCCTCAGTTTCCGGTTTTATTTTGCAGAAACCATGGAAATACCAAAGATGCTTTAATATATTATGTGTTTTATTAGACAGGTGAGCAACTGTTTGGTTACATTTATAGATAAAAAACTAATCATGTTATATAGCTCAACACAGTAAGTCTTATTGTTTAAATCTTGTTTTCTTGATTTACAGTGAAGTACCATGTTTTACCATGACTAATATCGATCTAGCTTACTGCAGTGTGCAACAAGTGTCTCATAGTAGCCGCCGAGCGAATGCAGAGTAGCATACAACTTTCAACACAAATGTTTCTAATATGATAAACAGCACTGTGTTACCCCACATACGCTTGACCAGAAGAAGCGGAAGCGGCGACTGCGGCATAATAAAATCTCCACAGCTCACGAGGCATGTGTTGTGTTCGTCTCTCATTAACAATCGCTCCATCTGCCTCGTTTCTGCTCTCACAACACTCGGTCCTGCTCTGCTTCATAATCTCACTCATGTACTTTTCCACCAGCTGTGAGGTGAAGACGACATCTCCCAAAAATCCGCGCTCAATCTCTGCGTCATCAAGCTACGCCTTTGTTTTGAATAAGCGATCTCTAGCAGCGAAAATCTACATAGTGTGCCTTTAAACTGGATATTTCTGCTTCAGAATGTGAGTAAACTCTGGTTAAATTATAGAAGAGACTGGCTCTTTGTAGAGATGCATACATTTAAAGAACATATTGCAAGTTAATTTTTTTTTTTTCCAAACTGAATATATAACCTTGTACAAAAATACTACATGAAAAGTTAGTGCAGGATTTACAGGATACGAGGGTACAAATTTAGTAGATAAAATGAACGTTTCTTTGACTGTTTGTAAAAAACATTTTTTTTTTTTTTTTTTTTTTAACATTGCGTCATTTTACGTCACGAGAGTTGTTCGCCGGGCTCTGGGTTGACTAAGTGCAGATAAGGTTGGTATGCAGCAGGAGTGGTCATGGGTCAGTGTGTTTTCGGCAGTTTTTGTATTTTGTACATCGTCATGGTTTATTAGTGTCTGTGGAAGTTGCACAAACTCCAGCCTGTCAGGACATCGAGTCCACAGGTAACAAGAAAAAGGACAGTGCTATCTTCTGTGCCTGGGTGCGTTTTGTGCAGGTGAAGAGACGGGACTTCACTTCTGCATCTGCTCCGAAAAACAGGGTGGTGTGTAGCATTCACTTTAGATTGGAGGATTATCATTTCGGCCATATGATGGAGTTCAACATTGTAATACTCCTGTAAAGTATGATATTAAATAAATAAACTTCCACACGCGATGTTTCTTCACTGTTGTTTTTACATGAATCAATTTCAACATTGATGAATACAGATTATGTACATTAACACAAAAGCATACAGTCTCACACTTTTCAAAACAGTTTTGAATTTTAAATACTCCAATTTCATTCATGCCATGTATGTACATTCAAGTTCACTCAACTACATACTCATGGCGTCATATACATCCTCACACTATCAGTCAATCGACACGAAATAAACTCATAACACAGAATTAATGAATAAAGTGTAACATGAAACACATACAATAACACTATACTGTCTGTGGTTCGGCCGTCGGCGGAAGACATGATGGTCATGGATCCGTCAGGGATGCAGCTCGACGAAAACATTTTTATTTTTTTTTTTTTACTTCTGCTAACTTCCAAATCAGTCGTGATGAGAAACCGCTATATCACGTAACGTTAATGTGTAAGGATATTAACGAGTGTGACATACGCCTGATCAAAGCTTTTTAGTTTCTGTTATTGGTAAGTATGAATACTCCTAGATGACCAATACTAGCTTTGCTGTTGTCTGATACATGATAATAATCTGTACAATATTGTGATCTGAGCACAGTGTTAAATATCATTAGATAACGTGTATCTACAAGCTAACACCGGTCTCCTGCCCTGTTCTCTACTGGTTCTCTTCACACCACAACTTAACCTGTCTCCTCTGACCGTTGTTCTGTCACTACACAATATTTTTGTCGGTCATGATAGTCACTGTGTCAGATTCTACGATTTTCACTTCTAAAATCTTGTTGTGTCATGGACAAGAAACATGTCTGACTACACGTTGCTACCCGACCATTCATCGCGTGCCGTCTTTAACCATGTGCATGTTGTCATCGAGAAGGCGGGACTATCGACTGACAGAAGGCGCTGTGAGTGTAAACAAACAATGGCTAGCATCGTGTTTTGCTCTGTCTTGTCGCCAGAAAAGCCTAAAAATGGACACATATCTGGATAGCTCAGCATCGGTTGTAGTCCACTATGACACACTGCACGAGATGAAAAGATTGAATCTTGCGTACCGATGCCCATTGTCATTTACGAATCCCCACGACACCCTACGTCAAGAAAATCATGGCAAAATCAGGCTAAAATTGTGTAGTCTGAACTGGGCATAATCCTGGCCTGTCCCTGCTCTCTTGGCCGCATATCAGGCTAATTGTATGGCTGTGGTCCATCATACAAGTATGAATAAACATTTACAATTTCCTCAACGTCCGAACTGTCATTGCAATCCATTGTTTTCCTATTGTTTAAATTGACCGTACTCCCTCCTGTTACGTCACTTCTGGTTTGGCATTTTTCAGATGTGGAAGTAAAATTTTCTCACAAAAACGACTTCAGAAGCCTCAGTAGCGTATTTATAAGTATATTTTTTAAAGAAAAAAATCAAACACCCAAATACCTCAACAACGCTAACACAACCATATTATATAAGATTATTATAAAAAATATATGAAGGCCAGAAATTAATAAATAAGGAGAAAAAGGAAAAAAAAAAAAAAATGAGACCAATTGAATTAAATAAATAAACAGAAGAAAAAGCAAAGGAAATGATATCCCCTATTGCAGAAGAAGAAATAAGGGAGACTATTGCAATTTTAAAAACAATAAGTCACCTGGGGTAGACGGATTACTCAAGGAATTTTATAAAGCATCTGTAAACAGATTGGCTCCTAATTTATGTAAGGTGTTTAACTATCTACTGCATAATGAAGACCGCCCCGAACTCATGGTCTGACGCAATTATTACTGTAATTCATAAAACTGGAAAAGACTCTATGCAATGTATGGCTTATAGAACATTAAGCCTACTATTTCAGGATATGAAACTTTTAACTCAGCTTAGATGCTGAGAAAGCATTTAATAGGGTGGACTGGGTGTTTCTGGAAGTATATGGGATTTCATGATACTTTACAAATCAAGAGTTGGAGTTAATGGTCATTGCTCAGAGTAGGGGAACTCGTCAGGGAGACGCTGTGTCTCCAGTCTTATTTGCACTTAGTATTGAGCCACTAGTGCAGGGATGTTAAACACAGTCCTGAAGGACATTAATGACAGAATTTTCATTTTTGGGTGAACTAACCCTTTAAAGCACGCAAGCAGACCATCTACGGGACAAGCCGGATTCCACCAAATCATTTTTATCTTTACGCACACAATAATAATCTTTTACATATTAATCTTTTTATTTTTAATATTTGGCATGTTTGTGTGCTGCTGCCCATCCCTGTGTGTGTAACAAGCAGAGTGTATGCACGCCTATAGGCGCATATTACTAACGCGCTCTTTAAATAACAAAAAAAAAAAAAAAAAAAATTGCACCATTGCACCATCCACCATCTATTTCAGTTGCCTCAAAATAGCAATACGCCAACAATGCGCCTGAACACACCTTGTTTTCAGACCAGCACGCCCATGGGCGCACAAATGGGCACAAACGCATTTGCTATATAAACAACGTGCCGCAGGACGTGAAAAATGATCTGCATCGGGCTGAAACTAGCAAAAAATACTTGCGTCGCACCTGCCGCCGCATTGCGCCAGGTGTATGATAGAGTCCAGTGTCTTTAGTAGATGGGAAGAGAGAGGTTTATAATTAATCAGCTTATTGATGTGGAGACCATGATCTTTTTCTCAATTATGTGATAGGTTTACATTGAGATCTAATTCTTTCTTTAGATATTTACAATTACGACACTGGGACATAATTAATGGAACTCCAGCAAATGCTGAAAAATATTTTATTAATATTATTGAATAGATCTACCAACTAAAAATCATATAGCACTTATTTATAGGAAGTTAATGCAGGACCAATCTAATGACACATTTAATATAAAAAGAAATTAGAATTAGAGTTAAATACTATAATAGAGGATGAGATGTGGATAAATGTATGTGCCAGCTGTCATAAGGGTATTAGCAGTCCAATGTGAAAGGAATTTAATTGGAAAATGAAAATGAGAATCTTCAGAGTTCCATTGGTGGTTGCCAAATTTGACAGTTCTTTGCCATTATCACAATGCTGGAGAGATTGTTGGAAGGTCAGGGACTATGTGCATATATCCTGGGAATGCTCCAAAATACAAGTGTATTAGCAAGGGAAAAAAGAGAAATGAAAAGTTTTAGGAAGAGATATACCAATGCACCCAGTATTTTTTTCTGCTTGATTGTTTCCCCTCTGATCAGTTCAGTAAATCCCACTTATTTGTATTACATATATTATTAATGGCAGCTACGAAGATAATCACTGTGAACTGGATGAAGGTGCATGGACCTACTGTGACAGAATGGACACAACGTGTCCAGGGGTGTTAGGGGTGGGAGAAAAAAATCGCAATTCTCTCTTCAACGATTCTGGATTGACTCTAAGAATTTTAGAATCGATTCTAAGCTTATTTTTAACCGCAGTTGCGAGATGACGCTGCACGTTCTTACGGTGCATGTCCACCGGCGCGGAACAGAGCGAACGTTTTCAATTCATTCATACGGAGGTTGAGCCTCGTGAGCCTGAAGATGCTCAACTTCCATAGGAATGAACTGAATACGCTACGCTCGCTCCACGCCAGTGGACACACACCGTCAGAAACAACCGTATTGTGCTTGTTTCCATTTCCTTTCACACACACACCACTCGAACCTTCTATAAATTAATCTTTCATACAGTTTGGAAAAGCTAGAGCGAATTACATGCGCGCGGACATTGGCGTGGTTCATCATTGCACAGGATACGCGCTGTGAGAGAAACGCGCTTGCAGCTTGCGTTCTCGCCCGCCAGTAGGCCTTGCAAATGCTCTACGAAGGCATCGTTTATGTTGTTTGGAGTGCTATGGGCTTACATTTTATAACTCACTGACAGAAGGCTGCTTTCAATATACACGTGCGCTTTGTGAAGGGCGCTCGCGCAAGTGGCTGTGTGCGACTCCGTTTAAGTGTTTAAATGTAGCCTACTTGCATCTCAAAATGCTTTTATGACGCGAAATTAATGTAAACACAGCCAGCTAGATGTCTAAAGGGATTAAACAGACAAAAACATCTTATATTTCAAAAGAGATCTATGCATTATTGTGAATGCAGCTTATTCTTCCGCTGTCTATGATGACATCAGTAATAATCAAACAACCGTAAAGCTGAGAAAGAGAAAAATGCCTCACAGCTTTTGAATTGAAAACGTTCAGATACTCTTAAATACTGAAAGCACTCTTTGTTTATTGCTTGTAATGTTTCGTTGTTCCTCTATATTATTATTTAGTAGACTACTTGCTTTTATGTTTTGAAGCTGTTTAAAGCCTAGCTTATATTTAAAAATTTCAAACTAGTAATTATTTAAAAAGTAATTAATAAGAAAAAAAAGTGGATCAAGAATCGTTTTGGAATCGGATCGGATCATGAGGTGCCTAAAGATTCCCACCCTAATATATATATATATATATATATATATATATATATATATATATATATGTATATATATATATATATATATATATATTTATTTGATAAAATTACAGCATATTTGAAACTGTATTAATTGAAACATATAAAGGAATTAGCTTTAATATATATTAATGTTTGAACCATGCAGATGATGTATTGGTATGTGCTGTATTCTCTGAAGTGCTGTTGTCACGGTTTTGTTCAGTTAGTTTCCTTTTCATGGACTTTTAGTTTGATACCTTCAGTCACATGTGTTTCCTTTGTCTAGTTTCCCACCACAATCAGTCAGCATGGACACTCATCACGTTCCTCACAGCTGTTTGTCATTATTAGTTAATTCGTCTGTGTATTTAGTTCCCTGGTTTCTGTTCATTGTTGTCGGGTCTCGTTTGTGTACGGATGTGTGTTACCCTCTATGTGTCACGAATGTGGCTCTCGCGCCTCCTCCTCCGCACCACCGGAGGGAGCCGTCACCTGAATATTGACTGGTTAACATTCGGACTACGTTTCCCATAGGCCCTCATTCCTGGGACTGATTGCACACACACCTGCACCTCATTACACTCACACTATATAAGACACACACACACACACACACACACACACCCTTTGCGAAGTCTTGATTTGCCCCGGTGATCACTACTGAGCGTTTTCTTGTGGATTGTATTTCTGTTGCCGTTGGACTGTTTATTGGACTGTGTTTGTTTGCTGCCTGCCCTGATCCTTGCCTGTTATTTGGACTGTGTTTGTTTGCCGCCTGCCCTGATCCTTGCCTGTTATTTGGACTGTGTTTGTTTGCTGCCTGCCCTGATCCTTGCCTGTGACTCTACTGTGTTTGTCTGCCGCCTGCCTCGACCATTGCCTGCCCCTGTTTATGTCTCTGCCTTTGCCCCTGTCTGCTTTGGTGTTTATCTTAATAAAGCTGCAAATGGATCCTCATTCTGCCGACCCGTCATTACACTATGCCTGTGGATTTATTAAAGTCAGCCTTATCTTCATTCCCTTCATGTTCGTGTGAGTTCTATCAGCACAATCCCTGACAGCTGTCAGGGACTTGTGCATTTATTTTAATTTTGTATATGCATTTTTTTTTTTTTTTTTAATTTACTTTTTGTTTTATTCATTCAATTTTCATTATTAATATTCTATTCTAAATAATATTATATAACAGTTTTCTGATTATAAAAAAAGTTTAATAAATACACAGTTAAAAAAAAAAAAAAAAGAAACCTCTCTTCAGTGTTTCTGTTGCAGAGACTCACCATGAATCATGATCAGAAAGATCAGAGGAAGAGGAGGAGCCATTCTGACTGACATCACCATAGCAACACCTACAACACAATCAATATACAGTCACTTATTTTAGCTTCTGTGAAGGAGAATCTCATGAAAGTGTAAGATTATTTGGTCCCACTTAATATTAGGCGGCCTTAACTACTATGTACTTACATTTAAATTAATAATTTGATACAATGCACAAGTTTTTACATTGTACTTATATTAAAAAATACCTGCATGCAATTACGTGTAATTAATTTCTGTAATTACATTTATAATTACACTATTGACCCTTCACTTACACCTTAACCCACCCTTAAACCTACCCATACCACTAAACCTGTCCCTAACCTTACCCGTATCCACATCAATAGCAGCAAAAGTGTGAACATAATGAGTACTTATTTTTTTGATGTAAGTGCATAGTAGTTAAGACCACCTAATATAAAGTGAGACTGATTATTTTCATGACAGTAAAAATAACAGCCTTTAAAAACAAGATTTTATGCTAAATCTTTTTTTTTTCTTCTCTCAGGTAAAACATGACTTGGATTTTTTTTTTTTTTTTTGAGATTCACCCATGAGGTAAAGGCCAAATTTGTGTAAAGTTTAATGTAGTCAACAAATAAAAATACTGATAAATACTGAAGGAGTTTCCATCTCAGAAATCTGTAAAAATATAAAAAAATCTCGACCTGATATTAATGCAACATCTGAACGTTTGCATTTTTAAACATGCAGCATGAACACATGTAGATAACAAGGTTAATTCCTGTTTTACTTTTAAAATGTAACTTACAAACTACAGAGAAATTCTCTTACCGTTTTTCAGCACTGAAACGCTGCAGTGAGAACAGAGGTGTACAACCATAAAATGATTTCTCTTGAAGACGAACTCTTTATTTTCCTCTTTTCAAGTACATTTTACCCTCACTTGCTGCTTCAGGTTAAAATTGTTCAAAAAATACTTTTTGTCATATAAGAAAATACATCATAAAATGGACTAAATGAAATAAAGCAGCATCCTTCAGAGCATGAGAATTAGCCAAATGAAGAAAGAAAGAGGAACCGAAAAGAGTCGAGAACATGCAAAATACTTCACATTTTCAAAGTGTTTCTTTAAGATGTGCGTGATTTTCACATGCCGTTAAACTTTTATTTCTTCACAGACAGGATTGTCTCAGATACTGAGTTTCTGTGGAGTGAACAAATGCAACCATGATCCTTTTTTCTTTAAGTTAACTGAATGAGTTTGACGGGACTTCATAAGATCATACTTACTAAGCCTTAAGTCTCACTTCCTCTTTTGTGTGTTGATAAGAGGCCTGTGAACTGCATTAAGCCTTTATGCAAATCTTGATCTGACAGAAGCTGTATCCTGTACAACACAGACACTCACTGACCCTTGTTCCACAAAGCTTTAAGAGAACCACAACATTAACACTTTATAATTCATGAAAACCAAGGAGGGAATTTGTTGCAGGAGGGAGTGGGATTTGTCATTCCACTAACTAGACTGAAGGCCTACTGCACTGCATATATGTTAAATTACATGTAAAATACATGTTAAATTAATACTGGCAATAACACTCACCTCTAAACTTCATGATCGTCACCTCCAGCACTTTAACTTCACTGCTGCTCATGCAAACACATTCACTCTCTCATTAGATGAAGAAATGTCTGTCAGTTCGAATAACTAAAGAAGTGCAAACAAGTGTCACCAGCAGGTGGTGCAAAGACATGGAGAACAAAATCACTGATTCACATAGCATATGAAAACTGCTTAACATTACATAAAAAAAACCTATTATTTCCATTTGCAAAATGTATAGTTTTTTGCTTCACAATTATCATGGTGTAAATGATATACATCTACAGTTAGCTGTTCTTGCAATATTATTTTTTTATTGAGCAATTATTAATTTACAGAATATCTGAATCTCTAGAATCTGAACACAATTTGACTTCTAAATGACATTTAAATGCATTTAACGTCACTGAATATTATGTGTCAAAAGAGCCAACTATTTTTGCAGTACACAATGCAGTAACGTTACAGTGAAATGCAGAAAAGAAAAGTTTGTTAAGTGTTTTGTTTGTGATTGTGGATTTTAAGTATTTAGGTTTGTCTTCAGCATTAAAATGACCAGTTCATCTCATGCGATCTTTTATAGTTACACGGCTAGCTAGAATACTTGATTCTGATTGGTCGATCACTAATTTCAGTGGTTAAATCTGTATAATAACCGTTGCCCATACCAACATCGTGTAACGTCGCCCGCCGCTCATAATACGTCCTACATAGCTGTACTCCTCTTCCTACTCACGCGAAAGCTACAAATAAGATAATGTAAACTCGTATTGCAGAAAGCACGTTTTTGAAAATAATTTCGCCCGCGTTCTCTCTTGACGGCTGCTACAACGCTCCGAGCGGGAGATTGAAATCCCGGAGTGGAGCTCCAGCGGTTCGTTACATGACGCTCTGAGCGAGGAGGGGAATGTCTGTCGCTCCGCTCCACCCATATTAAATATTCCAGTTCGGCTTTCAGTGTGTGTCGGTTAGTCACTCACGAAGTGGCTTCAGTTGGAACCATTTTCATCGTTGAATAAGATATTAGAACCAACCTCAAGTTGAAACGTAAGTTAGCCTACTACATATTAAGGACTTGTTTATTTTTTGTTGTTGTTAAGAACATCAGCAAGATTGCCAGTGTAATTTTGAGTAGAATTATAATCATTATATTAAAGGGCTAGGATAGACCCAAAAATGAAAATTATGGGTCTGTCTCAATCAGCTCCTGAGCTCGTCAATCAGTATGTCGTGTACACGAATTCGGGCACTGGTAAGGACAGTAAAGGACGCTGGCTCACTACACATTGGGACACTTATGACTCTATTCCCGGCGACGTGACAATGTCTTCATTGTACAACATCACTACTGGTATTTATGAACAAAAGCAGAGCTGATAACTTTTCTGTCATTACTTGTAATGTTATCTAAAGTACTTTATGATAAATACTTTGCTTGTTACATAGCCTATACATGCAACATTTCAGCCATAAATAAATATTAAATGTTAGCTAGATTATTCATTACCTGTCTAGCAATGTATGCTTAAATATAATAAAATAATGGTTTGTATTTAAAAAAAAAAAAAACATCTATTGCGCGTCATTATGTGTAGTGAGTTTGCTCACCTGATTTAAGTTTCGCGCTTCAGAACTTCCGTTAAAGGAGCATAGTGAGCATCGATGCTCCCTGGTTTTCACGGTGCATTGTGGGACTTTTTAGGGAGCGAACGTTTCAGTGCCCTAGAAGGATTCTGTGATTGAGACAGCCCTTAAAATGGCCAACTCCCTGATCAGTGCCCTGACTACTGAACTATGGAGCTGATTGTGACACAAACCCTTTGTCATTAATTGCTCACTCTCTTGTCGTTCCACACCCATAAGACTTTCGTTCATCTTCAGAAAACACATAAAGATCTTTTTGATGAAATCGGAGAGATTTCTCTTCCTTCATTGAGAGCTACACAATTGAAACTTTGACGCTTCAAAACGTTCATAAAGAGATTGTAAAACTAATTCTTTAAAATTTGGTTTAGTCCAACTATTCTGAAGACACACTATTGCTTTATATGATGAACAGATTGAATTTAGCCTTTTATTTACATAAAAAACATTCATCAGCTTACACATCAGTTGTTGTAAACGGAAGCTCAAGCATGTTCGCTAGACGTGCGAGAACCAATGATGTTCATTCTCATGTTATGCTTCCACAAGAGGTTTATTTTTTTACGCGTCAAGCAGGTTCAGTTGAGCTTTTGCTCGTGTTCGCTGTTCAATGTTTATATGTGAATAAAAGCCTAAATTAAATCTGTTCATCATATAAAGTGATAAAGTCTCTTCAGAAAATGTAGACTAAACCACTCAATTCTTATGGATTAATTTACTATCGCTTTATGAACTTTTGGAAGCGTCAAAGTTTCAATTGCGTAGCTGTCAATGGTGGGAGAGAAATCTCAGATTTCATCCAAAAAAAATTTGTTCTGAAGATGAACAAAGGTCTTACGGTGTGAAACAACATGAGGGTGAGTAATTAATGACAGAATTTTCATTTTTGGGTGAACTAACCTTTTAATAATCTGACTAGATAATTTTTCTCTAGCAAACTGTAAATGTAATGTCCTTTTATATTTGTTATGATTTTATTCTGATCTATTGATTGACAGAAAAGTGTGAAATTGTACAACAAGAGTTTTCTTTTTTCTGCCTTTCATTAGAAACATGAACAATGCTGATACTTAAGGGTTAAAAACAAGGTCTGGTTTCACAGAATCAGCGCGTCGAATCCGCAGTTCGGAGCGCCAAAGTCACGTGATTTCAGCAGTTTGGCGGTTTGACACGCGATCCGAATCATGATTCGACACGCTGATTCATTACGCTCTGAATCTTCCTGAAGCAGTGTTTTGAAATCGGCCATCACTAAATAAGTCTTTATTTTGTTTTTTTTGGCACACCACAAATATTCTCGTCGCTTTATAATATTAATATTGAACCACTGTACTCACATGAACTGATTTAAATATGTTTTTAGTACCTTTATGGATCTTGAGAGAGGAAATGTCATTGCTCCATATGTAGGCCTCAGGAAGCCATCGGATTTAAACAAAAATATCTTAATTTGTGTTCCGAAGATCAACGAGGGTCTTACAGGTGTAAAACGGCACAAGGGTGAGTAATTAATGACAGAATTTTCATTTTTGGGTGAACTAACCCTTTAAAGCTGCAAGCAGTGATGAAGGGGCCCTCGCACCTGGGCTCACCGCCACCCGGTGGCCTTAGGAAAACAGTGAACAGTGGGCGACATGCATGTAAGCGAGTAAATACAGGAGAATTATGGCAAATTAATTTCCTGCTGCCAACAGGTGGTGCTTTAACTGTTTCTGAATATTGCCAAGTAGATGTCTTCAGGCCAGGACTATTATCAAACATGTGAAGTTTGGAGCAGATCAGACATTGTATGCCTGAGTTACAACAACTTCCTGTTTCGTGGCGTTAATCGCATACATTAGCACTCAGCCAAATGTTGCATGATTTAACATATTTCTAGTATGTTTTGTACTTCGTGGCACATTGAAATGTGTTTCAGGGAGCGAATTACAGTGTAAAGCATGCCATTTCCTTTTGCCAGCAGGTGGCACTATGACTATCTGAATATTGACATATAGGCATCTGTAGGCCAGGACTCTTATCACACATGTGAAGTTTGGGGCAGATCAGACACTGTATGCCTGAGTTACAACAGCTTCCTCCTTCATGGCAAAATATCAGATTTTGTCAGGCCGCCACGGACACGCCCTCCAATGAAAACTCAAGATCTTTGCAATTTAACATCGCTAAGGTATTGAGATTAGACTAACCATATATGATGTGGTTCTGGTTAAATCTCTATGAGGAGTTAATCACAGTGTAAAACATGTAATTTCCTGTTGCCCGCAGGTGACGCTATAACTGTAACTGAATATTGTCATGTAGATGTCTTCAGGCCAGGACTCTAATAAAACATATTAAGTTTGGGGCAGATGGGACATTGTATGCCGTAGTTAAAACAACTTCCTGTTTCATGGCGGAACATCGAACTTTGTCAGGCCGCCACAGACACACCCTTCAGGGAAAACTCTAGATCTTCGCAATATTACATTGCAAAGGCCTTTAGATTAGACTGACCGAATATGACATTGATCTGATTAAGTTCATTAAAGTACAACACCTGGAAATGGCAAAAAGTGCAAAAATTTTGCAGACAAAATCCAAAATATCTCACTTCCTGTTGGTTTTCAGATTTTGCACCAGGAGACTTTTTTGTAAGGATTGAGCTGTTACATATGTCTACCAAATTTCATACCTGTACGCAAAACGTGGTGCGAGGGGCACTTCGCTGAAATTTTTTAGGTGGCGCTATCAAGCCATTTTGCCACGCCTAATTCTGAGACCCATAACAGATGTAAATTTTCGCCACTTCTGACGCGTGTGCAAAGTTTCATGAGTTTTCAAGCATGTTTAGGCCCTCAAAAATGTGACTCATTTGGGAGAAGAAGAAGAAGAAGAAGAAGAAGAAGCGGAATAGTAATAAACGGAGCAATTCCAATAGGGTCCTCACACCATCGGTGCTCGGGCCCTAAATATCCACTTGCATTATTCTGCATGTTTTAAGCCCGGGATACACTGCACGATTTTTGGCTGTCCCAGACGAAAGATTGCCATTGTGAAACAATCGTGGCGATTTCTGTGATCGTGGTTCTTAATCGGTGGTCCTATGTCGTACAGTGAGTGAGGTTCAAAGACGGCCGTTTTCCTGGTCTTGCGACCAAAGATAGCCTACGATCATTTTCTGACAGTGTCAGAAATTCAGCATGATCATCGCACAGTGTGTTTGCTGCTACGACCTACGTCTACTGACCAGCCAATAAAAATGCGACATGAAATCAACGCGACATGGCGCTAAAACTTAAAACTGCTTACCTTGCATTGAAGCCTATGAGTCAACAAGTGTCATTATCGTACAGTCTACATGCATGTCATACCCACGTTTAATAGATCCATGTCGCACAGTGTGATTTGTAATGATCTTATAGGATTGCTAAAATTGTGCAGTGTATCCCAGGCTTAAGAGGTGTGTTATAAGCATGTCACGTTGTCAGAGGCGAACCACGACTACTTCAGAATGTAAAAGGTCTAACCTGGCGTAGGTGTACGCTGATATGTCGAACGCATGCGAAATACCAACACCCGCCATTTTTAAAAAGCCGTGTACACAGCCTATATACTCCACAAACTAACTCTACAAACATGAAAAACAATGATAGGACCTCTCATCCTTATGCTTAGGAGAAAATCCAGCGCGACTTTGAGCAGACCAAGCAAAACATGATTATGTATTTCTTCTAAGCTAGCGACATTGGGCACGGCAAAAGCTAATAATGTTTCAAATACTGTCTACTTTCTTTGTATATCAGTTCTATCTAATAACGTATTAGACAGGACTGTTAAACAGATTGTAAACTAATGTAGACGGAGAATGCGAGCACTGTGTGCTCAGGATCTGTCTGAACTGTTCTCAGCATCGTCAAAATAAAAGTAACAACAACAAGCACAGTTCACGTCACTTCAGGCCCTAGCCTAGGGGAACATTAGTTCTCGGGGAACCACACTGGTGGCAAAAACCCCTATTATTATACCATGCATATGTTGACTTTTTTTTATCATTATTTAAAGAAGAAACCAAACCAATATATAGTTGACATTTGAGGTTTAATGCTATAGAAAAACAATAAAAAATTGCATTTTCAGATTGTTTTTTTTATTTGTATACAAAAATATGGCATGCAGTTGCTTCCAACAGTGGTATAAAGCTATTCAATACATCATTCAATCTAAATTGTGATAATCGTAATTAATAATCACAATTACAATTTCAAGGGAATAATCGACGATTATGACTTTTGTCATAATCGTGCAGAACTACATGCCTTAGAAAAAACTTAAGACAAATGTTACGACAAAACAATGGCACTGATGTATTTTAAGATATGTCAGTGCAAGTTGCTTTTAGCTTAAACAGCTCAAACATGCATTTTAGTCTGGGACTAGCTTAAGCCTTTTCTGTGAAACCAGGCATAAAAGATCTAAATGAAATAAGCTTCAAATGTGATAAAAAGGATAAATTAAAAACACACTTCATTGATTACACACTTTTACACCAATTCAGTAACCCTTTACTTCCATTTTCACCCATCCATCTATAAAATGATCCTCAAATTACTTCAGTCACATGTCATCATGGCACTCCTGTCAATCATTCATGGCTCCACCCACAAAGAGATGCACATAGGCTGTAATATTTACTGTGTCCAAAACTCTACAACCTCTTCTTGTTAGGCAGAATAAGAAAGAAACAAAGAAAGTAATATATTATATTATATTATATTATATTATATTATATTATATTATATTATAAAGTATTATATATTAATAAATAAATGTTTAAATGAAAGTATCAAGAACATTATTCATGTGGAAAGAATAATAGGTTGGGTTTTGTCTCTAGTAGGTATTCTTACTTACTGGAAGATTTTCATACACAGACGAGTTCAGTTCGGGTTTACAATCATCAAGTTGATCAGCCTTTACGAATGAAGAGACAAAGTAAAAACAGGAGTGTGTTATTTAAATTTCCATATACTTAGTCAATATAGACATTGAATATTTTCACACTCACATTGAGGAGTGTTTAATTCCTTTTGGCCAAAGGTGAAGAAAGTTTATTATTTTGTAGGAAACACTTACCATTGTGTTCTCATAGACTGGGTCACTAAATTCAACATCACAAGCTTTGCGTCTGTCATGATGAGGTCTGGAATGATTCATCTTTTACATTAAAGAAAAAAACAGAATAGAGAGAAAATGATGTCTATAAACTCACTAGAAAACATCTCACTACATTTAGGCTTTCAATCTTTTAGTTACTAATTCATTTACCTGATCAGTAAAATAACGATAACTTACCTGATATTTGAGCGTGTCATTTTTCTTTTTCAAACACCTGCTTCCCCTTTAAAGACAATGATATTTGTTTCAGTCAAACTATACCAAGTATTTGTATGAAAAAGCACTGCTGATGCACGTGTAAACAGTATACGCATGATGCTTTTGCGCCACATTTTGGTTTGTAACTTCACAAAACAATAGTAAACCATAGTAGATCGCATATCTTTATTTACAGCAGGTGGTCTCGAACGAGCCCAAACACAACATAAGACAATGTGTAGATCAGTGTTTCCAAGTCCACGGTTTTGATCATTGCGTTGTGATCATGGCGCTGTGTTTTTCAATGTCATTTGAAAGTTTAACCAATGGAAACTAGATCTCGGGTGAGGTGGGTGGGTATAGTGGGTAGAGATGATGTGTAGAGACCAATCGGACACAGTTGTAGCACACTTGGATTGGAAACAGAGCTGGAAGATCATCACTCATTAACCGGGATCTTATTACTTGTTTGTTCTATGTAGTTTTTTTGTGCCGTTTACACAAGTAGTTCATATGTTCAGTAAAATCACTTGTTTGGAAGGTTTTTTTTGTTTGGACCCTTGATTAATTACTGTATGTTTCGAAATAAACGGTTAGCCTACCTTAATCCATTGCATGGCTTGAAGACATTAATACACTTAGAATACATAACTACGGCGTGCTCGCTTCTTTTTTCCATGTGTTTCTGCTGCATGTGTTTTGTGCATGAGCTGCACACACCTCAAAACTTAACACTCTAATGATGACCTTAATCGATCATTAATAAGTTTTATTGATTAAATTATTAACAATTAAGTGATAGTCGATTAATTGCTAGCATCCCTAGCTCACGTTCATCATGACGTCTCACTGAATTCACAACCTTCTGACTCAGTCACTCATTCACACACACTACATAGTACCACAGACACATATCTTACCAAATCAGCATCATGATGATCACTGCAGCTCCACAAACCACTCCAATGGATATGTATAATATCACCAGATGTCCTACAAAAGAGTAAAACATCTGAACAGATTCATTTTCTTCACTTTAGAAAGAGTAATGTAAGTAAATGAGCTGCTCTACCTTTAACAGTCACAGTTACAGCGTCTGATCTCTGAGATCCATGTTGATTGTGAGCCTGACAGTAGAAGCGTCCACTCTGTAGTGCACTGAAACTCTGTCCAGATCCAACAGCTGAGCTTTCATTCTCCTTAAACCATCTGAAGTTCAGAGCAGGAGGGTTTGAATCACTGCTGCAGATCAGAGTCACTGAATCTCCCGCCCAAATCTGACCAGACTGAATGATGGACACTGAGACGTTCCTGGGTGGGTCTATAATAGACAAAAGAAAATGTATATTAATGTTTTGTGATTGTTAATCCATTAATTTGGATCATCATTAACTCACACATGATGTTTAAAGTCACAGCATCAGAGTATTTCTCTCCATGTTCATTGATGGATCTGCACTTGTATTTTTTGCTGTCATCAGAGCTGATGTTTGAGATGCTGTAGATTTTTCCAGATCCTACAAACGTTCCTCCTTTAAACCAGCTGAAGTTCAGAGCAGGAGGGTTTGAATCACTGCTGCAGATCAGAGTCACTGAATCTCCTGACACTATTTCACCAGATCCATTTATCAACACTGAGACGTTCCTGGGAGGATCTAAAAGACAAAAATAATCCGTAATGAAATGTGTAGTTCCAAAAATAAAAAAAAAACAATTTTTTCTTTTTTTTTTTAAATAAATAAATGAATCTGTACTCACACATGACATTGAGCTGAACAGCAGGAGAGATGTGATTGTGTCCGTGTACAGCACAGCTATATCTGCCTGCATCCTCTCTTCTGACTGACTGCAGCAGGAGTTCATTGTTTCTGTCTCTTCTCTCAGTTAATGGCTGTGAGTTTCTGTACCAGATGAATGTTGCTCTGTCAGTCAGAGTGCAGCTGCTTTTACATGTCAGACGGACTGAATCTCCCTCTGTCACTCTCTCAGGAGACTCCACCTGAAGATCTGAACACAACACACACATTATATCTAGTGCTGCTGTCATACACTGATTATTATTCAACATAATGCACAGAAGAGAGAAACCTCATGAAAGTCACCTGTGACAGTAAGAGTCACTCCAGGTTTACCAATCCATTTCACCTTATCTTTATCAGTGATGAATCTGAAATAGTACTCGTGTGAATCCTTCAGTGTCACATGACTCAGTCTGATGGTGCAGTTCTGCTGTTTATCTCCCAGATACTGAAGCCTCTGACTGTATTCAGGGTCCTCAGAGAGATCTGGATGCTCTTCATTATTTTTTTCCAGTGTTTTGGTCCAGAACACATTCTTGATCTGATATCCAGTAGGGTATGTATAAGTGCAGCTCATTATCACTGATGAGTCCTTTACTGCACAGATGTGTGAAGGACTGTAGATCACATTCTCATTCTGACTACAGACCCCTAAAAAAAGTTCACACTGAACAAATTAGCAGCAACTTGTGCATAAACAATGCAGTGTGCAAAACTTCCTGGGCATTTCTTAAGTGTTGCAGTGACTCACCGTGAATCATGATCAGAAAGATCAGAGGAAGTGGAGGAGCCATTTTGACTGACATCACTATAGCAACACCTACAACAAATTTACAGTGGCTTATTTTTCAGCTTTAATGTCAGTGTGAAACAACAATAAATACCACTTTATTTATTCAAGAACATGACAGTAAGAGTCATTTTTGCACTACATGAGTTTGTAACTCTTCGTCTTTCCCTGCCCTGTTTTTGACTGACAGACAGCACATCAGACAGTAGGACTCTGTCTGAACGATGGCTTTTAATTCCAAACTGAGAAACTGAGATTGATTTTTTGATTCAGTGCACTACTAATGTTTACAGCATATACTCTGGGGCTCTAGTTGTCACACTTTTACTCAGGAGAATATTTCTCTTAGCAGGCTGCCTTTTTACGGAGTGTCTATTTACACTAAGTGCAAATAGCATCCCTTGTTGGCAAACACTTTTTACACTAGCTCCACTCAAGTTTTAAATAAGATGCGCAGAATTCAACGTCTTTAGTGGTCCAGCAGTAGTGAATAAGGCTTGCAGACCTGACTTTCAATGCGATTGACACAGGTTCAAACCCGCCTTTTGCCGAGCTCACCTTTATTTGAAATAAAAATGAAAATATTGTTCTAAAAGTGGAAGTAGAATGCAAACGAGTGTTTAATAATATTAAAAGTGTTTATTGGGTAGGGTTAGTGGAAGGTGTTGGGTGGGTTTTTATTCTCCCAATAAGGCAGCATCCATTTAATAAATATAATCATTTACACTCTATGATATTATTGCATCCTGTTAATGTACAAAAATACTGAGGTGCAAATAGTATCTGCCAATATAAAGTATAGACCCATTTGGAGCAGACGTCAAAGTTATGTCACTTGCAGCTGCGCGCACATAGTAGTTGCAGAAAAATAGTGGTAGCAAGTGGAGGAAAATGTGCAAAATCCAGAGAATAAGAGAAAAATGTTTTGTTGTGCCTCTCGATGTCGGAATTGGAATGCAAAAAAATATAGTCTTCAATTTTTATCGAACACCGTCGTTGAAGACGCCCTTTGAAGCTAAACGGAGACGTTTATGTTGCAAGTCACAAACTGGACCTGATGAGACACAGGGCAACTAATTAGGCCAACGGACAGTTGGCAGCAACTAATCAGAAAGGAGCAAATCTATTGCCAACCCAATAAATACTTTATTATAAACACTTGTTAGGCACTTTATTTCAACTTTTCAAATATTTTCTTCATTTTAATTAAAAATAAGTGCTTTTCCGATCAGATTTGTGATAGGAAAAGGGAGAAGAGCGAGTTCGGCAAAAGGCGGATTCGAATCCGCGTCAATCGCGTCAAAAGCTATATTCATATGCCATACGCCCTACAACCTGCGATATTACAAAAGTTCAACAGGTCTCATCTTCTTAGTATTTAACTGAAAACATTCGATGGCTTAATTACAGCTTACATGCATTACATTGGACAGTTGTTGGTATTTTAAGCATTATATGAGGTAAATTCCCTGTTTTGGGTTGACGCATGACAACTTACTAGCGTAAAAAGATATAAGTTCATGCTCCTTTTCTCCGCTCCACTGCCGCTGAGAGGCCGCCATCTTGTTTGATTTTTTTCTGAAATCTCCGAACCGATCACATGATCGGCTGCTAACATTCTGATTGGAGGATCTCAAAAAATGGCCCACGACCGATCTTACGTATCCAGATATAAATTTGTTGCTCATTCACAGTGGGAAAAGGCATGATTTTTTTTTTTCCAAACCAGTTCAGTGGAAATCCCGCCCTGGAGCCGATTCTAAACATTTCATTGGCCATGTCAATCACAATAATGATTGCCTACACCCAACCCTGATCCCTAAACCTACCCGTCACTGTAACCTCAGCCAATGAAATTGGTTGCAGGGCAGGGATTTCCGCTGAACCGTTTGGGGAAAAAAATCATGCGTGGGAAAGTGCCCAAGCAACATTGCCCGGCAACATTGCTCAAAAAGTTGCCCCGTGTATCATCACCTTAATAAGTCTACATAATATTCACATATGTAGTTCATAGAGGGCATACATACATACATTAGCAGATACAGCAAGAAATAACATTTAAACCTATAACATTTTACATAAATAACTTAAACATGCCTATAACATTTTTATTTCACAATTCTGACTTTTTTGTTGCATTTGTGTGTTTATATCTCCCAGTTCGGACTGTATAACTCGCAATTGCGAGTTTATTTCACAATTCTGAGGGGAAAAAGTCAGAATTGCAGGATATAAACTTGCAATTCTGAGGAAAAAAGACAGAAAACGAGTATATCTCACAATTCTGATTTTCCTTCTAAGAAATGTGAGATATAAACTCAGATTTGCAAGAAATAAAAGTCAGAATTGTGAGATATAAACTCGAAATCAAATTTTTATTCTTTTATCCTGTGGTTCTATTGACTGCTACTGCAGAAATGTCATTTTCAGCATCTAATTATTATTAACATGTAATAGCTATTTGCACTTATACTTCCTGTATAGAGACACACTTTAATATATAAGTCTTGGATATTAGCAAAGTCCTTTTAAGACAAGTCATTTCACTCGGCAGCCATCTTTGAAACACCTCTCGGGCATTCAAGTGCAGCTGCTATCTCTTTGAATGGGGAAACATCAAATTCTCCAAAGCCATGCTTTCGATTAAATTTCATATTTGAAATCACCAATGAAATCTGACAACAACTGTCTGATAAATTTTGTTTCTAAACACTCGAATCATGACAAAAAACATTATTTTTCAGACTAGATCAAGCTAGAATGCGCATGCGCAGTCCTAAATGTGTGTCTCGCGTCTCATTTCGGAGGTGCGCGTCTGACTGTTTCTATAGGAACCGGAGCTTCTAACAGCCGCTGCAGTGACGCGATGACTTTACCAATCGGTGATTGGCTCTTATTTAGAAGGCGGGACTTAATCCGCCATATTGTGCGTTGCACAGTGACACGTCTTGTGTTATTCTATAGTCTTTGATATAAGTCTATACAATCAGCCTTCCTTATACAGTTATCTGTTGTGTAAAAGATTAAAGTGGATTTTTATCAAGGTGTTTGTCAATAACATACAAAATATTGCTAGAGAAAACATTTTTGTGCTATTAGTCTTTTGAAACCATAGACCAGGGGTGCCCAATAGGTCGATAGCGATCTACCAATCGCTCGTAAAGACGATGCTGGTAGATCGCACACAATTTTAATAAATGCTTTTGTTAATTTTTAGTAAAAAGAAATATAACAATGTCCTTGCTTCTCCTTTTAGTTTCTGTCTGATTTGCTGACTTTAACTAATACATTTTGACAAGGCAAGATTTTTGCTTATTCAGTTGCCATGACAACTAGCCTGCTTCATGCCTTCCAAGAGCTTCGGAGTTCGGCGAACAGAGTGCAAAACTGCAAATCTAGCAGCATTCGGTAGCTTACACAAATGACATTCTTTCACAAAATATAGATCTAAAATATATGTCAACCATTTGAAAATGAGTGGTACCAAGCAAAAAGGCAAAAACTTACCATTTCTAATGCAGAGTGGGAGGAAGAATTTTTTTTTTCACTTTGTCCTTTTCTAAATGCATTTGACTGATCTGCCAAACAAGTATTGCTATTCCAAAGAAAAAAAAAAAAAACGTTGAGAGACATTTTTGGACTCTTCATAAAAATTATGACAACGATTTTCTTGCAAAAAGCGCACTTAGAAGAACAAAGGTGAAAGAACTGAAATCTCAATTAACTGGTCAACAGTCACTTTTTACTCGCCCAGGCCTAAAAGCAAAGGCAGCCACGGAGGCATCATTCCGGGTGAGTCACACCATCGTCAAACATAAAAAATAATTTCAAGATGGACAAATGGTAAAAGATGCATTTGTCGAGGCAGCAGATTCATTGTTTCGGGATTTTAAAAACAAATCTGAGATTGTGTCCGCTATCAAAGCTGTACAAGTACAAGGAGCCAAGTATAAGGAGGAGGATGCTTTTCCCGACTTCCTTAACTATCATTGTATTATACACCAACAAGCTCTATGTGCGAAAATGCTGAACATGAAAGAGATCGCAGATGTGTCCATGAAAATCGTCTGCTCAATACGTGCACGCTCACTTCAGAGACGGCTGTTTCGTGCGTATTTGGAGGAAGCTGACTGCAGCCACACAGATCTCCTGCTCCATACAGATGTCAGGTGGTTAAGCAGGGGCAAATTCTTGGAAAGATTTCTCAAGCTGCTGCCTGAGATAAAGGAGATTCATGGGAAATCGTTTTTCAGATGAACCCAATCAGCATTGGAGGATGAGATTTTAGCACTGCAGACTGACATTCAGGTGAAGGCGAGGGCAAGTGGACAGGTTTGGAGCCTTCTTGCAGAAGACAAGTATCCAAATATCCGAAAATGTGCCACCTCACTAACTGCACTGTTTGGCTCAACTTATTTATGTGAATCAGCCTTTTCTCACATGAAGATTATTAAATCAAAACACCGGTCCACCATGACTAATGACAATTTGGAGGCTTGTTTGTGACTATCTATCAGTAGCTACTGCCCAGATTATGCAAAACTGTCTGAAATGTATTTTTTGAAATTAAACTGCGTGTTTTTTGGTTGGTAGATCTCATTGAGTTATTTTAAAAGTAGATTATCACGCAAAAAAAGTGTGGGCACCCCTGCCATAGACACAGCCCTGTGACAACTAGCCCCAACCAGTCTCCCATAAATCCCCACACTTAAAATATTTGACAGAACGGTTATAAAATCAAGCTCTTACCCGTTTCACCAACACTCATGATCAGAGACAGCACTACAAATGATCAGGCTGGAACCAGTATTGGTATTTTCACACTGAAGGACACGTGATTAACACATTATATTTTATTTTGAGGTTTTGACACCTCAACTAGTGCAGATCAAGCAGAAGAAGAGTTTTAACTGATGACCTCAGACTAAAGTTAAACTGCGAGACACTTTATGTTATGCTCATATGTGATGATATTTTCAAACTTGGAAATATCTATATTCAATAAGTTGCATACAGATGATGATGACAAGGAACGTGATCTTGAGAGAGAGAAAATAATAGCTTGAATGACTATACTTTAATTTGCATATGCAGACCAACTATCCTGGAATGGGAACTGATGGAGGTGGGATTGTAAAACACTGGAAGGTATTGCAGTGGCAGTGATGTAAAAAAAAAATATATTTCATCAACAGCTTCACCAGCTATACATTTCATAAACCTCTAATTCACAAATGAATTAATAGCAATAGAAGTTAAACAAAGAACTTAAATCACGGTGATGAAGCAGAATTGATTCATCTGAATGTGTAAAAGTTTTTATCATTTTATCTTGCAGCCTTGTTCTCGAATGCATCATGTCCTTAAACATGGTCACAAATACAGTTTCCTCTTTAGTACAGTAAGTGTGAAAACCAAACACGTGAAACTTTGACAGCAGCATCACAGTGTGATCACGTGACCTTTATAAGCGATGGAGAGACATCACAGGAGGAAGAGGAAATCAGTCCTGTCAGAGTAAAGCTTGAGGCTTTTTATCACATGTCCAATATGGCGGCTCTAGTAATGGTAGTCCCGCCTACTGAATAAAATTAGTAATCGTGTCACTGTAGCTGCACTTAGAAGCTCCGATATCTATAGAAGCAGTTCTGAGAGGCGCGCTCAGGACTGCACATGTGCATTGACTTGAAAAACCTGAAATAACTTTTTAAAAGCTATTTGATCATCAAAAACAACATTTATGGTTCATGTCAGATTTTACTGCTGATTTGAAATATGTTATTAAAATGTGACTTTGGCCAGCAGTTTTTCAGTGTATTTCACCATCCAGGCAGAAAGGAGTTGGTCTTGCATGAGTGAAAAAGCTGCCTGAAAGTGTTGCAAATAAACTGACTTTCCTTGAAAGGGACTTTGATTATGTTTGACCAGCAAAAGCTGAAGCTCCAGTGACTAAAGTCGGCAATGAAATGAAAGTTGCAACTGACTTCACTTCCATATTGTGACACATTTCAAAGTGAAATGGCCTATCAAACAAGACAAAAACAGTGTGCGACTTGATTTATCCATCAGTTGTTGCAGTGATCCATGGATGAGTCAACTAGACTACTAGTATTAACACTATTGAATGAAAGATGAATTCAAAATATTCAATTTTAAAATTGTATTTACTAGAACAATTGTATTCCTACACTGAGCATTAAAAGGATTAAAGTGACATAAAAAACAAAACAAAAAAACAAAAAAAAAAAAAACAATAAACTATTAGCATTAATGATAACCAACTATAAACAAACAAGTCACAATGCATAAAGCAACAATATATTTTCATGATGACATTACTTCCGGCCATAAGTCATCGACTTCAACTTGTATCCATTGTCACATTTTCCTCAATCTTCTCAAAATACTCCAGTAAATCTTCATCAGACACTCCTGTCAATCATCCAGGCTCCACCCACACAGTCACATGGAGACTGTAAAATGTTTTGGTGTGTACCATCATCACTACAGCATATTCCTGTTAGTCTGAGACAAAAATGAGATCCGTTTAAAAAATGTAACCATTAACCACAGGGTCCTCAGACAGATCTGAAGGCTCTACACCCTGTTGTTTAGGGCCTTTGGTCCAGAACACTTTCATGATCTGATGTTCAGTAGGGTATGTATGAGTCCTTTGGTGCACAGATGTGTGAAGGACTGTCACTGAATACATCTGAAATGATTTTCTTTATTCAAATTTACTGCGTCTGCAGTGCTGGAGGATGTTGAAAAGCAGAAATAGGTCTGGCTTACCAGAAATCATGAGCAGAAAGATCAGAGGAAGAGGAGGAGCCATTCTAACTGACATCACAATCAAGACACTTATTTTAGCTTCTGTGAAGGAGAATCTCATGAAATTCATCATGAACAAGTTCAGGTCATTGTGAGATTATTGTAATAACAGTAAAATTACCATGTTTTTAATGCAAATTTATAATACTTTTTTCATTTGATTCTCAGGTAAAACATCACTTGGACATTTTTTGGTGCAATTCACCCATGAATGAACAGGTCAAATTTGAGTAAACAACCATTTTTATTTTAAGAAAATGGAATTTAAGGAGTAGCTACAGTGAACAAATTAAAAGAAATCTTACAATTTTTTCAGCAATGGAACAAAACAAATGAAGCAGCATCCCTCAATGCATGAGAATTAGCCAAACGAAGAAATAAAGAAAGAAAGAGGGAGTGAAAAGAGACGAGAACATGCAAAGTTCTTGACATTTTCAAAGTGTTTCTTTAAGATGTGTGTGATTTTCACATGCAGTTAAACTTTTATTTCTTCACAGACAGGATTGTCTCAGATACTGAGTCCCTGCTGAGTGAACAAATGCAAGATCATCTTTACTAAAAGTCTCACTTCCTCTTTTGTGTGTTGATAATAGGCCTGCATTAAACCTTTATGTAAATCCTGATCTGACAGAAGCTGTATCCTGTACAACACAGACACTCACTGACCCTTGTTCCGCAAAGCTTTAATTCATGAAAACCAAGGAGGGAATTTAGTTGCAAGATGGAGTGGGATTTGTCATTCCACTAACTAGACTGAAGGCCTACTGCACGGTATACATTATTACTGGCAATAACACTCACCTCCACCAGCACTTTACAACTCACTGCTGCTCATGCAAACACATTCACTCTCTCATTAGATGAAGAAATGTCTGTCAATTCGAATAACTAAAGAAGTGCAAACAAGTGTCACCAGCAGGTGGTGCAAAGACATGGAGAACAAAATCAGTGATTCACGTAGCATATGAAAATTCTACTTAAATTTGGCATAAAATCAAAATCTATTCGACTCTATTTACTTAGTGCACATTACTAGTCTTGTGCTGAACAATTCATGCATGCTAGCTGATTCACAAAAAAAACCCTTTTTTTTTTGCCTTTGTAATCTTTGATCAAAATCTGAAAATGTACTTCCCCTCTAGAATGGCTTTCCTTCTCTGATGATGTCAGTTTGACGCCCTCCAACTGCCAGTCTCCTGGGAGCTTTGACAACGAGCTGAATGAAACATCCCCTTTTCTAGTCACGCCCTCTATTTTTCTCATTCAGTATAGACCATATGATGCCCCGCCCCCTTTCAGCTCTGCACTCGTTGTGTTCTGTCTTCCAGTTTGTACACTATATTGCCAAAAGTATTGGGACACCCCTCCAAATCATTGAATTCAGGTGTTCCAATCACTTCCATGGCCACAGGTGTATAAAATCAAGTACCTAGGCATGCAGACTGCTTCTACAAACATTTGTGAAAGAATGGGTCACTCTTAGGATCTCAGTGAATTCAAGCGTGGTACTGTGATAGGTTGCCACCTGTGCAATAAGTCAATTCATGAAATTTCCTCACTACTAAACATTCCACGGTCAACTGTTAGTGGTATCATGACAAAGTGGAAGCAATTGGGAACAACAGCAACTCAGCCACATAAAATCATAGAGCGGGGTCAGTGCATGCTGAGGCGCACAGTGCGCAGAAGTCGCCAACTTTCTGCAGAGTCAATAGCTACAGACCTCCAAACTTCGTGTGGCAATCCGATGGACGAGTCTGGGTTTGGCAGTTGCCAGGAGAACGGTACTTGCCTGACTGCATTGTGCCAAGTGTAAAGTTTGGTGGAGGGGGGATTATGGTGTGGGGTTGTTTTTCAGGGGTTGGGCTTGGCCCCTTAGTTCCAGTGAAAGGAACTCTTAATGCTTCAACATACCAAGACATTTTGGTCAAAAATTCCCATAAACACACTCCTAAACCTTGTGGAAAGTATTCCCAGAAGAGTTGAAGCTGTTATAGCTGCAAAGAGTGGGCCAACTCCATATTAAACCCTACAGATTAAGAATGGGATGTCATTAAAGTTCATGTGCACGTAAAGGCAGGCATCCCAAAACTTTTGGCAATATAGTGTATTTCCACAGCATGAAGGTAAGATCTTATGTATTTATAAATAAGGCTGTCGGTGACATTAAACGTCATCACACTGAACAGGTACGGCTTTTACAGCCTCATTATGCTTATAATTGTGCTCTTATAAACTACTTTAACTCAAACTTTCTGGGGAAATGTTTTTAGATAAAAACTTGTCGGTTGATAAAAAAGTTGTCGGAAGCATAATCATGGTGACGTTGAAGTCGTGGGACCATGATGTTAGTTTGTTTATAGCCTACCTTTAGCTTTTTAATTCTGGCAATTGAATTTAGACTTCAATTTTCGTAAAAGTGGTGTTCATCTCTGAAAACTATCTTGATGGATAAACTTTTATTGATCACAGAGCTTAATCCAAAAGTCTATGGAAAAATCCTATTGGGTTTTTGTCGAGGGACCCTTACGCAAAGAAAATGTATTTCCCTTTATATATGAATGATCAACATATTAAATGATATGATGGTATATTTGAAAATATACAGAATAATATACTGTGTAAATATATTACAATATATTGAATAATACATAAGAAATTGTCGCTTTTCATATACTGAAAAATATGTGAGAATATATATTTAATAATATATCATAACATATGCAATTTTATATTCAGTAATACACTTCATAATATATAGATGTATATGTGATCAGATATGGTACGGCATATGTATATTTATTGCTGATATATTTATTCATGCAGTATAAAAACATATTTAGAAAAATATATATAATTATATTTTATAATTATAGACATTATAAATGCTTCATATTTGAAAAATTATAATATATATATATATATATATATATATATATATATATATATATATTATTATTTTATTTTATTTTTTTACAGAATGTACACTTTTTTGTACATAATTATCATGATATAGTAAATAATACTCCACTACAATTAGCTGTTCTTGCAATGATATTTTTATTAGGTAATTATTCATTTACATAATATCTGAATCTCTAGAATCTGGATACAATTTGACTTCTAAATGACATTTAAATATTGACATTTAAATATTTACCATCATTCAACATATGTGTCATAAGAGCCACAATGCATAGTACAGTGAAATGCAGAAAAGATAAAGTTTATTACGTTAAGTATTTTGCTTATTCTTGTGGATTTTTATGTACAGGTTTTGTCTACAGATTCAAAATGGCCAGTTCGTCTTCTGTATTTTATTATTACACAGCTCGCTCAAATACTTTCCGTCTGCAGAATCGCTCCGAGCTTGAGATTGAAAACCCGAAGTGGAGCTCGAACGGCGGATTACATGACGCTTTGAACTGGGAGGAGAATGTCTGTTGCTCCGCTCCACCAATTTATATTATTCCGGTCCAGCTTTCAGCCTGTGTTTCGGTTAGTCACTCACTGTTGGAGTGACTAACCGTCATCGTCGTCGTTGGAGGAAGAATATGGACGAACTTCAAGTTGAAACGTAAGTTGCTATATTAAGGACTTGTTTATTGAAATGTGGTTGTTCCGATCTACAGCAAGATTGCGGCAGTGTAATTTTGTTTAGTATTATAATTATTATATTAATAATTTGACTAAATAGTTTGTTTTTCTCTAGCAAACTCTAAATGTAATGCTCTTTAATATTTGTTATGCTGTTATTCTGATGTATTTAATGACAGAAAATTGTGGAATCGTACAACTAGAGCCTTATTTTTTCTGCATTTCATTTGAAACATGATCGATACTGATACTAAAGGTTAAAAACATTAATAATGTAAGCTCCATACGTGATAAAAAAAACAAAACAAACAACAACAACAACAAAAAACATAAAAAAGCACTTAAGTGATTACACACTTTTATATCAATTCATTAACCGTTTACTTCCATTTTCACCCATCCATCTATAAAATGATCCCCAAATTACTTCAGTCACAGGTCATCACGACACTCCTGTCAATCATTCAGGGCCCCACCCACAAAGAGGTGCATAAAGTCTGTAATGTATTTGCTTTGTGTTCAAAATATTACAGCCTCTTTTTGTTAGGCTGATTAAGAAAGAAAGAAAGAAAGAAAGTGAAAACATATTAATAGCGAAATATTTAAATAAAAGCATCAAGAACATTAGTCATGAGGAAAGGCTAATATATCTGGCTTTGTGTCTATCTAGTGGGTATTCTTACTGGAAGATTTTCATACACAGATGAGTTCAGAGCCGAGTTGAGCAGCCTTTATGAATGAAAAAACAGGATTGTGTTATTTAAATTCCCATATACTTAGAGACATTTGATATTTTCACACTGACATTGATGAGTGTTTAATTCCTTTTGGATAAAAGTGTAGGCAATCCTCATTTAGAACATTTATCCTTGAATTTCCATATTCACTCAATTCAACATCACAAGCTTTGCGGCTTTCATGATGAGGTCTGGATTGAACCATCTGTGCCATTACGAAAAACAGAATAGAGAGAAAATAAATAATTTCTATAAAAACTCACTAGATAAAGTCACAACTACATTCAGACTTTTTAATCTTTTAATTACCAATTAATGTACCTGATCAGTAAACTACTGATAACCAAATAAATTGTTCTCACCTGAGACTCCTGTGTGTCATTTCTCTTTTTCATACACCTGATTCCCCTTTAAAGACAATGATTTGACACAATTACAACCAGTCAGAACTTATTTGATGTTTAATTCAGAGATGCACCAATTGCAGTTTTCTTGGCCGATTCCGATTTCCAGTTTTTTTGTAAGCCTGACCTGCCGATACCAATTTTTGCAGATTCAGATTTTCTTTCTAAGAACTGTAATTGACAGCATATACAAACAAAAATGTACTTTTCTTTAGAACAAAACTTTATTTTCATAATAAAATAAATTATTAAACATTACAATTTCCCCCAAACTGCACCAAGTTACAGGATCTCTGTGACTGGAAAGAGGTAGAAATAACAGTTAACTGAAAATAAGCTTCTGCAACAGGTTCATCAAGTGCATGGTCTGCCCCTCCAGAATAGCCAAAAGCGCCCATTTCACTTGGTCCTTAACTTCTGCTGAAAAGTAGCGATTCTTGTACCTTTTGCATAAACAAAGACAAGAAGGATTGGTCAAATTATTGTGGTTTTTGCAGTGGCCACTCCATGATCTGTGTATGCCCTTCTCTCCAAAAGCCATTTAAGTGCAGTGATGGCTGGAATGACGTCAGCGGCTGTTGCTGTCGAGGAGCTAATTTTCTTTGTGAGTTCCTCAAAAGGTGCGAGCAGGCTCATGACGTTCTCAATAAGCCCCCACTGATGCATGTTGAGTGTGGCTGGCAGATCATGTTCAGCAGCGTATGCCCCCAAAGTGTGTCTGTGTAGCCCCTGCCCGATCCAAGCGGGACACAAATCCAGGCCCTTTGCCGGGTTGCCTTCATCAAGTGCTTTGCTTATGTTTCTTCCATTGTCTCGAAGCACGACATGAACCCTGTTTCTTGTCTAAACCCCACCGCTGCAACATTGTGTCAAATGTTGTTGCCGTGTTGGCAGAAGTATGAAACCCTGTCATTTCTTGACAGTGCAAAAGTAATTGTTGTCGCTGGAACTCTTTGTCCACCCAGGTAGCAGTCAGGCTCCACATTGACATTAAGCTTACGTTGGATGTCCAAATATCAGTTGAAAAACTGATATTACTGGTTTTGTTGTTCCGTGCTCTTTCGTGATGAGGTTTCCCCACAGTTTACTTTAGCCTTACAAGTTTTACAAATTGCAAACTTTGTGTCTTCTACACTCACAGTGAAGAACTTCCACGCCAACGACATGTTTACATGTGGCTGTGAACGTGAGCGCAGCTGGGACGTCAACGTTTTGGCCGCGCTCATGCTCACAGCCGCATGTAGTAGGGGGATTGGCTCGGAATCGGAAAGACGTGAGACTGAACGGCCGGTCACCATGCAGAAAATTGGCTGATTCTGATCTCTGGCCGGTCAATCGGTGCATCTCTATAATTCACAGTTATGAGTGAAGAGATTTCTCTATGGGCCATTTTTAATGTGATGAAATCTGGTGTATCTTCAGGATTTACTGCAGTAATGATATGAGCTTCAGACTTCCTCATTTAATAACCAACTGAGTAGCTGTCAGTGTGGAAAGAGAGGATTGAAAACTGGAAATTTTGCGTTGGCTCATATTCATCATGACGTCTCACTGAATTCACAACCTTCAGACTCAGTCACTCATTCACACACACTACATAGTACCACAGACACATATCTTACCAAATCAGCATCATGATGATCACTGCAGCTCCACAAACCACTCCAGTGGATATGTATAATATTACCACATGTCCTGCAACTGAGACAAAAGAGTAAAACATCTGAACAGATTCATTTTCTTCAATTTAGAATTTAGTAATGTAAGTGTATGAGCTGCTCTACCTTTAACAGTCACAGTTACAGCGTCTGATCTCTGAGATCCATGTTGATTGTGAGCCTGACAGTAGAAGCGTCCACTCTGTAGTGCACTGAAACTCTGTCCAGATCCAACAGCTGAGCTTTCATTCTCCTTAAACCAGCTGAAGTTCAGAGCTGGAGGGTTTGAATCACTGCTGCAGATCAGAGTCACTGAATCTCTCGCCCAAATCTGACCAGACTGAATGATGAGCACAGAGACGTTCCTGGGTGGGTCTATAATAGACAAAAGAAAATAATTAATGTTTTGCTATTGTAAATTCATTAATTTGATGATTACCACAGTTACGGAACTCTTATAATTAACTCACACATGACATTTAAAGTCACATTATCAGAGTATTTCTCTCCATGTTCATTGATGGACTTGCACTTGTATTTTTCACTGTCATCAGAGCTGATCTTTGAGATTCTGTAGATTCTTCCAGATCCAACAAATGTTTCTCCTTTAAACCAGCTGAAGTTCAGAGCAGGAGGGTTTGAATCACTGCTGCAGTTCAGAGTCACTGAATCTCCTGACACTATTTCACCAGATGGACTGATGGACACTGAGACGTTGTTAGGTGCATCTAAAAGTGACAAAAATGAAATCCTTAAATCATCTCATTCAAAGATAATCTCCAGTTTTTAAAAAGAACAAATGAATCTGTACTCACACATGACATTGAGCTCAACAGCAGGAGAGATGTGATTGTGTCCGTGTACAGCACAGCTATATCTGCCTGCATCCTCTCTTCTGACTGACTGCAGCAGGAGTTCATTGTTTCTGTCTCTTCTCTCAGTTAATGGCTGTGAGTTTCTGTACCAGATGAATGTTGCTCTGTCAGTCAGATTGCAGCTGCTTTTACATGTCAGACGGACTGAATCTCCCTCTGTCACTCTCTCAGGAGACTCCACCTGAAGATCTGAACACAACACACACATTATATCTAGTGCTGCTGTCATACACTGATTATTATCCAACAGAAGATAAGTGAAACCTCATGAAAGTCACCTGTAACATTAAGAGTCACTCCTGGTTTACCCAGCCATTTTTCTTCATCAGTGAAGATCCATATCTTCTGTTTATTAGTGGTGAATCTGAAATAGTACTTGTGTGAATCCTCCAGTGTCACATGACTCAGTCTGATGGTGCAGTTCTGCTGTTTATCTCCCAGATACTGAAGCCTCTGACTGTATTCAGGGTCCTCAGACAGATCTGGAAACTCTCCATTATCTTTTACCAGTGTTTTTGTCCAGAAGACTCTCATGATCTGATGTCCAGTAGGGTATGTATAAGTGCAGTTCATTATCACTGATGAGTTCTTTAGTGCACAGATGTGTGAAGGACTGTAACTCACACCCCAGTCAGCACTAGAAACACCTGAAACACAGAATTCATTCTGGACAATTTAGCAGCTGAATGTGCATGAAAAATGCAGTATCAAATTTCTTGTGTTCTGAAGTGTTGCATTGACTCACCGTGAATCATGAGCAGAAAGATCAGAGGAAGAGGAGGAGCCATTCTTACTGTCTGACTACCAATACCTACAACAAATGTACAGAGGCTTGTTTTTAATTTTTAAGTTGTTGATTCTGTCTCCTTTTTATTTATTCTCGTATTTATTATCATGCCTCATTGCAGCATTAGATGTTTAAAATCGAATATACTATAGCGTTTCACTACTAGGAGTAATCAGGCTGGTTCTTTCTCATTTTGAGACTTTATTAAAGAACTGCAGGGTTACTGTTTTGGCCGTAACCCACGCCGTACATAACAGAAAAAGAGAAATATAGCTGAAATATATTGCTGCTCTCACTCTTGAACTCACTCGGACTCGCACTCGAACTCTGAACTCTTTAGCCCCCTGACCCCCCCCTTAAAACCCCACCCCTTAAAGTTAACAAGTGTAACGACTGAGACAAATCAGACACAATATTTGTATATTTAACAAATAATTGTTTAAAACTCACTTTGGGGTCTGTCCCCCATCCCCCGAGAAGACCAGTCTGTACAGGGGGCCTCAGTTACAAGTTTTATTGCGCTGAAGTATGTGGGTTGCCACATGGAAGAGCAGAGACAAAGAGACACATAGTCCTCAAAACAGACTTTCCTGCATTAATTTATAGATGAACCGATCTATAAATGAACATGCATCCCATGACATTATTATAACTGTCTTGCAAACTGTTGTGTGCATGATATCTGTTTTATGCATATTTTATGATAAGAACCAATGGTTAACGTAAACCAACCTATATATAGGGGAAAGTCCAAGGGAAATGGCTGAATGTGGGGTGCTTGGGGCAGGGGACTCAAGAACAACTGGGATGTGGGACACGGGCAGGATCTTTGAATGACATCAACCATTGGAGCACAGCATGGTCTGTCCTTATCGTGAATGGTGCGCCTCAGAGGTGGTATTTGAAGTGCCTCACTGCCATTACCACCCCAAGGAGCTCACGTCTGGTGACACAATAATGACTCTCACGCTTGTTGAAGACCCTGCTAAAGTACCCCACCACCTTCTCCCTGTCAGGTCTTGAAGGGTATCAAATGCCTTCTGGCTCTCGGCAGTCCAGACAAAGGCATGGTCTTTCTGCTGGAGGTGGAAGCGCGGTGCCCCTATGCATGAAACCCACTTACAAACTTTCTAGAGTAAGAGGCTAGCCCCAGGAAATTCTTCAGTTTTCTCAGGTCTGTAGGGGTTAACCAGTCTCTAATTGTTTCAATTTCGTCCTCCCTCCCCAACTTGTGTCCAAGGAACTCAACCTCCTGCCTCATAAAGTGGCATTTATCTGGATGTAGTTTCAGGCCTTCCGCTGTCAGTCTTCCCAACACCCGACAGAGGGAATTGAGTGCTTCATCAGACGACTCACTATGGACTAGGAGATCATCCAGATATACAAGACATTCACGGCGAGGAACTCCTTCCAACACTTTGTCCATAAGCCATTCAAATGTAGTATTAGCGTTGCAGAGCCTTGAACTGCTAGAGGCCCCTATTTGTGCTGAATGTGGTTTTGGGAGAAGATTTAGGAGACAATGGCATTTGCTAGTAGCCGCTCCTCAAGTTAAGGGTGGAGAACCAAGATGAATCAGCCAACAAGTCAAGGGACTCATCCACTCTAGGCAGGGGGTATGAATCCTTTCTTGTGAGTTTGTTGAGCTGCCTATAGTCTATGTAGAACCAGCATTTGGAACTATTTTTCCGTGGCACCATGACAACTGCTGAAGCCCATGGGCTCTCTGAGGGCTCAACTGTACCCGCCTGCAGCATTGCCTGCAGCATCTCCTGCAGCATCTCCTGCAACTTCTTATCCACAGCTTCCCGTCGGGCCAGTGGATATGACGTGGCCTTACTTTCATCGGGCGGGCATCTCCTGTGGGTTAGTGGGTTAGGCCCACTTCATTCTCCTTGAGAGCAAAAATGTCCTTAAAGTCCTCAGACTTCCACACTTTTTGTTGCTCATTTAAGCCATCACATTTTTTGGACCAAATGTCTCTCAAGGCCGAGATCCAATGGTTGGTTATTTGCAGGATGGGTCATTTGCACCGGACTTCCATCAGTGAGGGTAAGTGAGTCTCTACATAGGTCCAGCACACAGCCAACGGCCCTCAAGAAATCTAGTCCCAGAATGCAGGGGTCCTGCACTTCAGCCACCCACTCCTGGAATGACACGGACAGACATGCTATGTCAAACAGGAAGAGACCTTTCCCTTTTATTGGCGCAAAGTCACTAGTCACAGTTTTCAGATGAGCAGATGTCGATTTCAAAGCTGTCCCCACTGGAACAAGATCAGGAAGAACCAGGGTTGCATTCGATCCACTGTCAACAAGGGCTGTGCAAGCGACTCCTGCCACTATAATGGGTATGTGGCAGAAATTTCCAACATAAGACCAGCCCACTACCAAAACACTCTCTGTAGTTCGCAGTCTAACCCCTTCCTCCACCCGCTGCCCCTCGTCCTCAGCCAGGGGGTAGGTATGGGAAAAATTATTATGGGCCTGTGTCCCCCCGTCTACATGGGCCCCTGGGCATTTCCCTACATTTGACTGATCCTGAGGCACTGTCTGATCAGATGGCCTGGCTGGCCACATCCCCAGCAAACTGAAGGTAGGCGGCGTGGGCGGGGCTCTGAGGCGGAGCGGCCCAGGTGCAGCATCGCAGCATTTGTATAATTATCCATCCACGCGAGTGCCCTGGGGCACAGTTTAGTCATTTCTGCAGCTCTCACTATTGGAGTAACTTCATCTGCATTCATTCAGCCCCCAATATCTCCCTTTCAATAGCCAGTTCCAGGCGCTTCACTCAGTGTGGTTGGGTGAGCCAGCTGCGTTTCCACACAGAGCTCTCTTGGGCTGAGCGCCTGGATAAATCTGTCATTAGCGAGCTCATTCTGGACTGACGGTGGTATTTGAGAATAGGTGTGTTTACATAAACATTCAGTGTCATTGGCCAAAATGCGGAGGGGCTCACCTTGTCGTCTGTGTTATGAAATTCTTTTCTTAAAAGGACAGTCTGGCTACATTGTCCAAACCGTCTATGAAGAGATGAAGAGGCATGAAGAGCAGTCCTACGTCTTAAGCTGGGACGCCACTCTCTCGTGAACATGCGTACAACAGTTAGCGGAAGCTAGAGATTACAGTTAATAAAGTTTTAAATATGGATATTTTTCTTACACAAACGCATCGCTTCGCTTCAGAAGGCCTTTATTAACCCCCCGGAGCTGTGTGGACTTCTTTTATAATGGATGGGTGCAATTTTTTGGACTTCAAATTTTGGAGAATAACAGAAAAAGAGAAAAATAGATTGCTGCTTGCACTCTTGAATTCATTCTGCACTCTCTAGCCCCCTGACCCCTCTTAACCCCCAAAGTGAACAAGGAACTAACAACTAGAACCACTTATTAAATGAACACTGTTGAACGTCATCACATTACCTAGTGTCTTCCAGCATTCGTAATGACATTACAATACTATATGTGTCATACTATTCTTAGACATACAGATAAAGACAAAGCCATAAAGCTCAACTACACATAAGCCCATTGTATCTTGGCTATAGCTGTACATGCACATGTACTAGTGTGTGGTTCAACTAATGTAGCATCAGTGACCTTATCTTCCTCTTTCTTGTCTTTCTTGAAAATTGAGCACCATCCGCTTTGAGATTAAACGGAGAACAAACCAAAAGAGAAATAAGCTCTGGTTATTTGCTTAATGCACACAGAAATCAATAAAATAATTTATTTATCCAAGAAAATGACAGCAACAGTCATTTTTGCACTGCATGAGTGTGGAACTGTCCAACGTCTTTCCCCGCCCCGATTTGATTGACAGCAGCCTTCATTATATAGTTATCTATTGTGTAAAAGATTAAAGTGGATTTTTTATCAAGGTGTTTGTCAACAACATACAAAACACTGCTAGAGAAAAAAATATTTGTGCTATTGGAATTTTTATTTTAAACCATATAGTTACTGAGACACAGCCCTGTGACAACTAGCCCCAAACAATGTCCCATAAATCCCCCACAAGATATTTGACAGAACGGTTATAAAATCAAGATCTTACCTGTTTCACCAACACTCATGACCAGTGCCAGCACTAGAAATGACCAGAGTGGAATCAGTATGGGCGTTTTCACACTGAATGACACGTGATTAACACATTTTAATATGAACTTATGACACCTCAATTATAGTGCTGACGGCAGAAGAAGAGTTTTAGCTGACGACATCAGACTAAAGGCAGAAAAGTTAAACTGAGAGAAACTTTATGTCAGTCCTTAAAGATGCTCATGTAATAATGTTTTCAAACTTGGGAATATCTATTCTCAATCAGTTGCACTCAGACAGTGATGACCTGTTCTTAAGACACAGAGAAATAATTGCTTGAATAACTGTGCTTTAATTTGCATATATATGCAGACCAACTATCCTGGTATGGGAACTGCTGTAAACTGTTGTAAAACACTGGAAGGTATTGCAGTGGCAGTGACGTCAAAAAATATATTTCATCACCAGTGTAACCGATGACTCGCGATGCCAAGCGTGATGCACAGCCAGCAACACCAGTTGTTGTGTAGATTTGTGGAGTTATTAGTCAGACACAGGGCAGCAGGCAGTGGTTTCTCTGGATCTTTTTATTCCTCTCCTCTCCTAATACAAAACACAAACAAGCAGCCTCCTTGCATGAACTGCCCTTAACATTCTCTCTCCCGTTCAGTTACAATGCAAAAGGGACAAATAGGAGCATGAAACATAAATTGAGTAAAGCAAAATTACATTAAACAAAGAAAATATGATATAAAAAAAACACTCATGATATGAAAATAATAAGCACCCTCTTTAAGTGAATTGCCCTTAACATTCTCTATAAAATAAATATGATGTGTCACCGTGTGCTCTCACCTCCACACATTCAGAAGAAGACAAAAATAGAACTCAAAAAGGGCAAAATGACAAAAATAACCACACAGTAAAGCAAATTGACACCATACACATACTTTGGCATAAAAAAACAGACATAAAAACAACAATTACAACAAAGATCAAACAAGATAATCAGAAACCAAATGAAACATAACACTCCCATTAGGGCTGGATGATATGACCTAAAATCAAAATCTCGATTACTTGAACATTTTACCTCGATTGCGAATAATGAGCGATTGTTTTTTTTTTTTTTTTGTGACTGTCATAATTCACTGACAAGGTTTGTACTGTAAATATGTTTGACTATTAAAGGTGGGATATTTTTTCCTAATGAGTGCTCCAACTTAACAGCTCACTTTCAGCAGTTATTTCATCTATGGCTCGTAACATTTCTTAGATTTCTGCTCGTTGTAAATCAGATACAGATAAATTAGCACAGTATCAGTACATTTATTTGAATGCATTAATGAGAGCGATTGCATGCGTGAATTAGTCATAACGTCTCTCTATTAATTGTGAAGCTGTGGGTTGTAAGTAGTTACTTCAAAAGTAGAAAAATATATGCTATAACTTTTGAGTTTCTAAGCTACTTTAGTGATAAATCACAGGAAAGCATTAACAACGAGTTTCTGTGCTCCTCTCTGTGCGCGCAATCTTCACGTGATGTGCGAGTTACTGTCTGTATGAGTGTTCATGTGCCACAATGCATCAGCGCAGTAGCTCAAAATAATGATACACATCTGATGGTCTAAAATCGCTTTAATGTCCAAACTTGCAAACCTTAAAACATACAATTGACAAAGTTTACTGAAGACGCAAGTGCAAGTGATCTCCCTTTGGGGCTTGTGCGCTGTCTGTGTGTGTTTACTCTGTGTTTGAGTTTGCCTCCGTGTTGCTTCCATGCCGCTGACTGGACGGGGCAGAGTCACGTGACTACACAAGTGGTAGTATGTTTTTAATGGGAAAGTATCAACAGGATTAAAAAACCAAATAACCGTCATGGGAAAAATACATCGGTTAGAGGTTCTGAATTTCTATCAGTTTTATTTTGATAAACACAATATAACATTGTGACTACATGAAAAGAGCTTTAACTGTTATAAAAATACAGATTTGTGAGCATTAGTGGAACTGAAGGCGTTAGAATAAACACGAAACACATGATCGATGTCCTGCAGTGAATCCGCCCAAACATGAAACAGCTGTGTCGTCATCAGAGCTCGAGCAGCCGCTCTTGAGAAACTGCTCTGGCTGACTCAGTCGGCTGCTCTCGAGTCGCTCTTGTGGTACTTTGAGGCCATACATCACAGTCACATGGCGTCGGCTGACGATCAGTCTGCGCAGTGCTGCATGAAGTTGCACAAGCCTAATGCAGAAAGGAAGAGGAGGACACAGAACAGTTAATTATGTTGCCTCATGACATCACAACAATTGAAGGCGAAAGCATTCATTTCGATCTGGCAGCTACATCAGGTATATGTAAATGAATCATTTTGTGTGGATTCTACTTCATAATACATAAATTTTACAGTATAATTTTTATACCTGTTATACTCACCCCCCAGAATTTACACAAAAGTCCGAACAGAAACACTGGTCATAAGAATTACTTGGTCTACACTTTAAAAACAGTGAATATTCAGCATAGAAAGCTACAAAAACAAAAGGGTTAGAAATGTGAAGAAAGTTGGCCAAAATTCTACACATTTTGGCATACACAAAGTGCCCATTACACTTTGAAAACCTTGAACAGAAACAATATACATAAGAAAATACAAGAAACAGCACTTAGAATTATCAGGCACAGCGCAATACAATACACAGACCTATACATGAATAACAGGAGATCCAGACTCCATCCCAAGCAAGGTTTCAAGCTGAACCATTGACTCAATTAGTTAATTACTCTACCAACCCAGGTAAAAAATAAAGTATACTTGAGTGCACTAAAAAAATAGGCAAGGCAATTTTATTTGTATAGCACGTTTCATACATAATGGTAATTCAAAGTGCTTTACATAAAGAAGAACCAAATACATAATGATAAAAATGGAACGCATAAGAAATAAAAATAACAGTAAAAACAGAGAATTCTGCTTTCTGGATGGAAGAGTTAGGAAGTTTCAGGGAGTTTTTTGTTGTCCGTCAGAGCGGATTTAAACGGATCTATCCATCAGAGTGGATCTAAATGGATCTTCCTTACGCTGGAGCACATCTGATCTCTTCTGGAAGCTGGTTCCAGCTGCAGCTGGCGTAACAGCTAAAAGCAGACTCTCCTTGCTTTGAGTGAACCCTTGGTATTTCTAAGTGACTTGATCCTGATGATCTGAGTGATCTGTTAGGTTTATATTCTATGAGCATATCTGCAATGTATTGAGGTCCTAGGCCATCGAGTGATTTATAAACAAGTAACAGTACTTTCAAATCAATTCTAAATGCAACTGGAAGCCAGTGCAAGGACCTGAGGACTGGTGTGGTGTGTTCATATTTTCTGGTTCTGCTCAGAATCCTGGCAGCAGCGTTCTGTACGAGCTGCAGCTGTCGTTAGGTGATAGGGCAAGGTAAATCTGGGTGTCATCTGCATAGCTGTGATATGCAATTTGGTTCTTTCTCATTATTTGGCTCAGTGGCAGCATACATAGGTTGAACAAGAGGGGTGCAAGTATTGAACCTTGAGGGACTCCGCGTGTCATGGATGTCCACTCAGACTTATGGTCACCGATACTCACATAATAACCTTCTAAGTATGACCTGAACCATTTAAGGACCATCCCAGAAAGTCCAACCCAGTTTTCCAGCCTGTCAAGAAGTATGTTGTGATTGACAGTGTCAAACGCAGCACTGAGGTCGAGTAGTACCAGCACTGATGATTTACCTGTATCGGTGTTTAGGCGAATATCATTTATTTTCATGAAAGGAAGATTTGAGATTGGTCTGTAGTTGCTCAATATGGTGTTATTCAGATTGCTCTTTTTCAGGGGGGGCTTAACAACTGCAGTTTTCAGGGATTTTGGAAAAGTCCCAGAAAGAAGTGAGGCGTTTACCACTTCTAGGAGATCTGCTTCTGAACAGTTAAACATGCTTTTAAAAAAAAGATGTGGTAAGTGTGTCAAGGGCGCAGATTGATGTTTTAAGGTGCTGTACTGTTTCTTCCAAAATTTTACCATCAATTGCTTCGAAATCAGACATAATAGCTACTTTCTGAGGTTGTGATCTGATCTGTTTTACCCCAGTGCAGCTCAAGGATGTGCTGATCGCCTTTCTGATATTATTGATTTTCTCAGAGCAGAAGGAAGCAAACTCACAGCATTTGCTGTCTGAGAGCATTTCACTGGGAATCTGACTTGGGGGGTTTGTTAGTCTCTCTACAGTAGCAAAAAGAGTGCGGGTGTTGTTTAAGTTGCTGTTCATGATATTTGAAAATAAGGTCTGTCTAGCTTTGCTTAGTTCCACATTGAAAGCATGAAGGATATCTTTATAGATGTTATAGTGGATTTCAAGTTTTGTCTTTCGCCACATGCACTCAGCTTTTCTGCATTGTCTTTTCATATTTTGCACTGCTATTCAGTTTCTCCAAGGTGCTTTTTGTCTGCCACTCTTCTTCCTGACTTTATCAATAATATTCTTTACTTTTGAGTTAAAAGAATCAAGGAGAAAATCAACAGAGTCTGCAGATATGGTTGGTGTTAAAGATATAGCCTTCATAAACAGCACACTAGTGTTCTCATTTAAGCATCGCTTTTTGACCAGGATAGATCTAGCTTCAACAGTAGGAGAGATCAATATATCAAAGAAAATACAGAAATGATCAGATAGCGCTACATCCTTAATGACAATGGATGAAATGTTTAGACCCTTACTGATAATTAAATCTAGAGTGTGTCCACGATTATGTGTGGGTCCATGTACATGCTGAGTCAGATCAAATGTATTCAAAACAGTTATGATTTCTTTTGCCATATTGAATTCTGCATTATCTATGTGAATGTTAAAGTCTGACAACAGAAGCGATGTCTCGTACTCATAGAAGTATAAGCGCGAGACATTACTTCCGTCATCAGAGCATGTTTTCAGACCTCACCAACCGGATGCGCAAGGCAGTTGGACATAGTGGTGTATTAGAGGTGAAAAATGATATAAATACTGTTCGGTTTCTCGCACAAACCGATCATTTAGTGTCTTAGGACATCAATGTGTCGTCACGAGCCGCAGGGTTTAATTTGGATTTGTCTGTGCTTGTTTTTTTGACTCTTATAGATGGAGTTACCATTGACAAGCATTATACGACTGACAGACCGCAACGGTTGGAGTTAAAAATCATCATTTGTGTTCTACTGAAGAAACAAAGTCACCTACATCTTGGATGCCCTGGGGGTAAGCAGATAAACATCAAATTTTTATTTTTGTGTGAACTATTCCTTTAAGTACACTTAATATAAATGCACTAATTAGCACTAACACTTGAACTGATTGTAGTCAGATAAAGTGAACCAAATATACAGAAGTAGTGTTGTCACGATACTGAAATTGATAAATTTTTGATACCACGGGGAAAAAAAATGCTGCACATACTTTCATATAGATATTTTCAATATTATTTATTTTTTTTGTCCATCCATTGAAAGTGTAGGCAATCAACAATTTCTTCTGAAAGATCACTTTATATGATGACATCTTTTAAGCTTTTATTCATATATAAACATTGATCAGTTACCATTACAATTATCTCACAAATATTTGCTAACTCAATGTATTTGTTTTTACAGTGGGGTAATTTTGTTGCAATAAATTACACACACAGCACAAGGAAGTATGGAAGCCCGTTTCCGCCACTAAATAAAAAAATAAAAAGAGTAATTGCGACTTTTTATCTCAGAATTCTGACTTTTTTTTCTCGCAATTGCGAGTTTACATCTCACAATTGCGTGATATATTTTCTTTTTTTTATTTAGTGGCGGAAACGGGCTTCCGTAAGGAAGCTTGGTTTCAAATGGTAAATTGAATTTAAAAAAGACAGTAATAAAATAAGAACAAATAAACAAATAAGAAGAATAAGTTTTGTGCTAAGAATAGCACAAATAAATTCAATATAATAAAGATAAAAATGAAATTGACTGCTTTATTTTTCAGGTAGGTCTAACAGAAGTATTCAGGTAATAAACTGAATAGAGAAACAGTAATCAAATTTAAAATAACATTGAATAATCTTCATTGTTAAAATGAAATACAGATTAATCAATTAAAACTACAAAAGTTAATCATTCAAGAGCAGTAAGTGATTTTCTCTTTGTCTTTTGTTGTTTGATTAACATGATCCTCAAATTTCTTCAGTCACACGTCATCACGGCACTCCTGTCAATCATTCAGGGCTCCGCCCACATAGAGATTCATAAAGGCTGTAATGTATTTGCTGTGTGTTCAAAACATTACAGCCTCTTGTTGTTATGCTGATTAAGAAAGAAAGAAAGAGAAAGAAAGTGAAAACTGATTGATTGAATTGATAATGATATTTAAATAAAAGTATCAAGAACATTAGTCATGAGGAATGGATAATAATTTTTTGGGTTTTTCTCTGTCTTGTAGGTATTCTTACTTACTGGAAGATTTTCATACACAGACGAGTTCAGTTCGGGTTTACAATCATCAAGTTGATCAGCCTTTATGAATGAAGAGACAGAGTGAAAAGAGGAGTGTGTTATTTAAATTTCCATATACTTAGTCAAAAGATATTTGATATTTTCACACTGACATTGAGGAGCGTTTAATTCTGTTTGAGTAAAGGTGTAGGAAATCCTCACTTAAAACATTTACCGTTACATTCTCATACACAGGTTCATTCAATTCAACATCACAAGCTTTGTGTCTGTCATGATGAGGTCTGGAATGAACCATCTGTGCCATTAAAAGAAAAAAAAAACAGAATAGAGAGAAAAAGAAATGTATATAAACAACTCATTAGATAAAGTAACAACTACATTTAAAGTTTAACTTTTAGTTACAAATTAATGTACCTGATCAGTAAACTACTGATAACCAAATAAATTGTTCTCACCTGAGACTCCTGTGTGTTATTTCTCTTTTTCATCCACCTGATTCCCCTTTAAAGACAATGATTTGACACAATTACAACCAATCAGAACTTATGTGATGTTTAATACACAATTATGATTTTGAACCAATGAGGTTTCTCTAGGACGTGACACTGCCATTTTGAATGTGATGAAATCGCCCTGGGTTACTTCGCTGTAACCCTGTTCCCTGAAAAGGCGGGAACGAGAAGCTGCACTTTATTCAGCGCTGTGGGAACGTCTTTAGTCGTGACCAGCTGTGAATATATGTGTAAAACAACGTCAATGAAATTGACCTATATTTATAGCCTTGCGTGACGTCATTGGAATGTGTCGTAAGCGAGGCTATAATTTGATGTGCCATCATATTTTGTCTGAAGAGCACTCCTGGGACATCCCAGTGCGGCAATGAAGCGCAGCTTCTCGTTCCCGCCTTTTCAGGGAACAGGGTTACAGTGAAGTAACCCGGGGCGTTCCCTTTCAAAGGCTACACTCAAAGCTGCGCTTTATTCAGCGCTGTGGGAACGAGAATACCCAAGCCGCCGCACTGTGTGTCCGGACCCCCTGGCTGTGAAGTGTGTCACAAGCACAGAGAGTCTCAGACACTAGCTTGTGATGTTGACTCAAGGACGTGAGAGCCCGGAGTACCATGAACATCCAAACTATAAAACCTTATGAATGGGTGCGGAAAGGACCAGCCTGCCGCATCACAAACATGTTGCAAGGGAGCGCCCCCTGCCAAAGCTCTAGAAGAGGCAACTCCCCTGGTGGAATGAGCCCTAATAACTGTTGGCGAAGTGTGACCACGAGCCTCATAGGCAAGGGCAATAGCATCTCTCACCCAATGTGACATGGTCTGTTTCGTGGCGGCCACACCCCTGTTATGGCCGCCATGACAAACAAACAGTTGCTCTGACTTATGCCACTGGCTGGTGCGGTGGACATAAGTCTGAAGAGCACGGACTGGACACAGTCTGTGAAGTCTCTCCTGATCCGGCGTTGTGAATGGCGGAGGGCAGAAGGCTTCAAGAGTGACTGGATGAAAGGTCGAGAAAGGTACCTTCGGCAGATAGTCAGGGTGAGGATGCAAAATAGCTTTCACCATTCCTGGGGCAAAGTCTAAGCAGGATGGCACAACGGACAGAGCCTGCATGTCCCCAATTCTCTTTAGACAAGTTATAGCCATGAGAAAAAACATTTTTAGAGTTAACAGCTTGTCAGAAACTGGCTAGAACTCCTGGGAGCAGAGCAACTGTAGGAAAGGCATACAGGCGCATCAAAGGCCATGTATGCGCCATCGCATCCAGACCTAGGGGGGCTGGGTGACTCAGAGAGAAGTAAAGGGGACATTGCGCTGTCTGTTGAGAGGCGAAGAGGTCCACCTCCGCTTCGTAGAATCCCAGCCATATCTGCTTCATTACCTCGGGGTGAAGTTTCCATTCCCCGCTCGGTAGTTTCTGTCTAGACAGTAAATCCGCTCCCACATTCTGGTTCCCAGGAATATACACTGCCCTCAGTGACAGGAATTTGTCCTGGGCCCAAAGAAAAATCTGTCGCGCTATCCTGTTCAGATGACGCGAGCGCAGACCTCCCTGGCGATTTATATAAGAGACTGCTGTTGTGTTGTCCATCCGCACTAGGACATGACAGCCTCTCAGCTGGTGGAGGAAGTATTTCAGGGCCAGAAATACAGCCATCAATTCTAGGCAGTTGATGTGCCAGACGAGCTGATGGCCCCCCCATTCCCCTTGGGCTGGACGGCCACTTAAGACCGCTCCCCAGCCCGTCAGGGAGGCGTCTGTCGTTAGCAATCTGCGACGACATGGCGCCCCTAGAGTGGGACCCAAGGTGAGGAACCAGGGTCTGAGCCACACAGATAGGGTACGAAGCCTGTGGCGCGTAATCCTTATTTGCCTCAGGGGTTTGGCCCTTGGATGAAACCCCCTGGCTTTGAGCCACAACTGAACTGGTCCATAGGAATTACCAAGGACGCTGATGCCATGAGACCTAACATTCTCTGAAACTGTAGAAGAGTACGATCTTGGCCTAGCCTGACATTTCTCAGGGTGTGAAGAATGGTCTCGACTCGAGTGGGAGACAATTGTGCCTGCATCATGGTCGAATCCCAAATGACCCCTAAATGTGCTGTTCTCTGGGTTGGACAGAGAACGCTTTTCTTCTCATTGAGTCTCAACCCTAGAGAAACCAAATGAGCTAAAACAACATCTCTGTGTTTTAATGCCATCTCTTGCGACTGCGCTAATATTAGCCAGTCATCTATGTAATTCAAAATGCGAATGCCCTGGAGTCGCAACGGAGCCAGTGCTGCATCCATGCATTTTGTGTATGTGCGATGTGGTAGGGCTAGGCCGAATGGAAGAACCCGATACTTGTAAGCTTCGCCCCCGAAAGCGAACCTCAGGAACATCCTGTGTTGTGGCAATATTTCGATGTGAAAATATGCGTCCTTGAGATCGATCGTGACGAACCAATCGCACTGTTGGATTTGCAACACGATCATCTTTACTGTTAACATTTTGAACTTGAGAGCTTTGACTGAACGGTTCAAGCCTCGAAGATCTAAAATTGGACGCAGCCCCCCATCCTTTTTGGGAACTAGGAAGTATCGGCTGTAATAGCCTGACTCTCTCTGTAGAGGGGAAACACGTTCTTTGGCCCCTTTCTCCAGAAGAGTTTGCAGCTCTTGTGACAGTAACATTGCTTGCCCCGGCAGTGCAAGTGAAAGTCCACCAGCCTGACCTGCAGCTTGGAAAGCTTTTCCCACAAGCGCTGAGGTGGTTCTACAGGGCTTTGTGGGGAGGGTAGGTTTTATTAATGATGATGCAAACACAGGCAAGAGATAGCTCGCAAGCGTCTCTTCAACCTGTGGCATCATCGTATACCCCCGTGCTTCAGCTCCCACGATAGTCGAATAAATCGACGTCGATGGCACAAAAACACGAGAAGTATATGGTTTTCTCCATGACTTTGATAATTCGTCATGGAGGTCCTCAAAGAAGGGGAGAGACTGGCGTTGTGGCCCCTCCCCTCTGCCACCGGACAAAAACCTATCCTCAAGCTTAGATGGTTTGGGGGTCTCTTTTTCCTGTGGCCAGTCTAGCTGTAATCTAGCCACAGCTTGAGTTACTACTTCGAGTAATTCCCCAACGGCTTTATCATCACGTGAGGAATGCTCAGAGGCAGCAAACTCGAGAAGAGAATCATCGTCACCCACATGAGCTGAAGAAGCACCGGAGTGCGCTTCAGGATCGTGCGAGGAGACGCGCGGATCAGGTGACAAATCGGGCGAAAGGGCAGGACCCGTCTCCCGTTCGTCAGCGAGATCCATTTGCGAGCCCCACGATCTTAATGCGGGTGCTGATCCCTGGAAGAAAGAGACGAGCACGAAGCATCTTAACTGTGAACAGTTCACAATGCTCGCACTCGCCACCTTCCAACGCAAGGACAGCGTGCTCTTCCCCCAAACAAACAAAACAGTACGGGTGTGTGTTCGTTTCGGAGATTGGACGCAAACATGGAGGAACACACCGTCTGCCTTGTTCAGTCATACTTCCTCTCTCTCTATATATAATATAATATAATATAATATAATATAATATGTATATAATATATATATGAAACGTTCACTTTCACTTGCACTGCAGAGTGAAAGGAGGAACAGATGAGAGAAAGTTCTGCTCTCTGCCTATCAAATCTAACTCCTGACAAGAGGGAAAGAGAGAAATAGATGCTTGAGATACACAGTTCACACAACTTCACAGAATGGCCTCTGAAGACAAAAGACCTGCTGATGCACCTGTGGCACATCTAATTATAGCCTCGCTTACAACGCATTCCAATGACGTCACGCAAGGCTATAAATATAGGTTATAATATAACATTGATGTTGTTTTACACATATATTCACAGCTGGTCACGACTAAAGACGTTCCCACAGCGCTGAATAAAGCGCAGCTTAGAGTGTAGCCTTTGAAAGGGAACTGGTGTATCTTCAGGATTTACTGCAGTAATGATGTGAGCTTCAGACTTCCTCATTCAATAACTAACTGAGTAGCTGTCAGTGTGGAAAGAGAGGATGGAAAATTGGAAATTTTGCCTTGGCTCACGTTCATCATGACGTCTCTCTGAATTCACAACCTTTTGACTCAGTCACTCATTCACACAAACTACATAGTACCACCACAGACACATATCTTACCAAATCAGCATCATGATGATCACTGCAGCTCCACAAACCACTCCAATGGATATGTATAATATTACCAGATGTCCTACAAAAGAGTAAAACATCTGAACAGATTCATTTTCTTCAATTTAGAAAGAGTAATGAGCTGCTCTACCTTTAACAGTCACAGTTACAGCGTCTGATCTCTGAGATCCATGTTGATTGTGAGCCTGACAGTAGAAGCGTCCACTCTGTAGTGCACTGAAACTCTGTCCAGATCCAACAGCTGAGCTTTCATTCTCCTTAAACCATCTGAAGTTCAGAGCAGGAGGGTTTGAATCACTGCTGCAGATCAGAGTCACTGAATCTCTCGCCCAAGTCTGACCAGACTGAATGATGGAGACTGAGACGTTCCTGGGTGGGTCTATAATAGACAAAAGAAAGGTACATTGTTTTGCTGTTGTAAATCCATTAATTTGATGGTTACCACAGTTACTGAACAATCATTAAAGGATTAGTTCACTTTCAAATGAAAATTAGCCCAAGCTTTACTCCCCCTCAAGCCATCCTAGTGTATACGACTTTCTTTCTGATGAACACAATTGGAGAAATATTAATAAATATCGTGACGCATCTGAGCTTTATAATGGCAGTGAACAGGGTTCATGAGAATGAGCTGAAGAAAGTGTCTCCATCTACATCCATCCACATCCATCCATCATAAACGTACTCCACATGGCTCTGGGGATTTAATAAAGTCCCTCGGAAGTGAATCGATGCATTTGTGTAAAAATAAATAAATAAGTTATGAAGGAAAATGTCTAGCTTCTGCTGGACCGCCTTCCATATTCAACTTACGAAGAAAGTGTAAAACTCTTGCAGGTCAGAAAGCTAACGCTATGTCCTACGCCATCCCTGTTCAACTTATAGAAAAAGTGTAACTGACACAACGGCAGTTTAAACTTTCTTTGTAACTTGAATATGGAAGGCGGTTTGGCCGAAGCTAGATATTTTACTTCATAATGTGTTAAATATGGATATTTTTAACACAAACACATCGCTTCGCTTTAGAAGGCCTTTATTAACCCTCCGGAGCCATGTGGAGTGCGTTTATGATGGATGGATGTGGACGGAGACACTTTCTTCAGCTCATACTCATGAACCCTGTTCACTGCCAATATAAAGCTCGGATGCATCAGGATATTTATTAATATTTCTCTGATTGTGTTCATCAGAAAGAAGAGAGTCATATACACCTAGGATGTCTTGAGGTTGAGTAAAGCTTGCGATAATTTTCGTTTGAAAGTAAACTAATCCTTCAACTCACACATGACATTTAAAGTCACAGCATCAGAGTATTTCTCTCCATGTTCATTGATGGACTTGCACTTGTATTCTCCACTGTCATCAGAGCTGATCTTTGAGATACTGTAGATTCTTCCAGATCCTACAAACGTTCTTCCTTTAAACCAGCTGATTTCTGCAGGAGGGTTTGAATCACTGCTGCAGATCAGAGTCACTGAATCTCCTGACACTATTTCACCAGATGGACTGATGGACACTGAGACGCTCCTTGGAGGGTCTAAAGCCCGGGATACACTGCACGATTTTTTGCTGTCCCAGACGAAAGATTGCCATTGTGAAACAATCGTGGCGATTTCTGTGACTGTGGCTCTTCATCGGTGGTCATATGTCATACAGTGAGAGAGGTTCAAAGACAGACGTTTTTCCTGGTCTTGCGACCAAACATAGCCTACGATCATTTTCTGAGTGTCAGAAACTCAGCATGATTATCGCACAGTGTGTTTGCTGCTACGACCTACGTCTACTGACAAGCCAATAAAAATGCAACATGAAATCAATGCGACATGGCGCTAAAACTTAAAACTGCTTACCTCAGTCTCTTTTCCCTTCTTTTTTTGTCGCTTCTTTTTTTTCAGCACACATAAAATCTACAACTGCCAAAGTGTGATTCAACATGGTCTTTTTGTTTACCAGTAGCGCATGCTGATGACATAAATTATTCTTCTATAGAAACTTGCATCGTAGCCTACGAGTCAATAGGTGTCATTATTGTATAGTCTACATGCATGTTGTACCCAAGTTTAATAGATCCATGTCGCACAGTGTGATAAGGTAATGATCTTATAGGATTGCTAAAATTGTGCAGTGCATCCCGGGCTTAAAAGGAACAAAAAATACTTCCTTAAATTATCTCATTCAAATATAATTTCCAGTTTTTAAAATGAGTCTGTACTCACACATGACATTGAGCTCAACAGCAGGAGAGGTGTGATTGTGTCCGTGTACAGCACAGCTATATCTGCCTGCATCCTCTCTTCTGACTGACTGCAGCAGGAGTTCATTGTTTCTGTCTCTTCTCTCAGTTAATGGCTGTGAGTTTCTGTACCAGATGAATGTTGCTCTGTCAGTCAGATTACAGCTGCTTTTACATGTCAGACGGACTGAATCTCCCTCTGTCACTCTCTCAGGAGACTCCACCTGAAGATCTGAACACAACACACACATTATATCTAGTGCTGCTGTCATACACTGATTATTATTCAACATAATGCACAGAAGAAGAGAGAAACCTCATGAAAGTCACCTGTGACAGCAAGAGTCACTCCTGGTTTACCAATCCATTTACCATCAGGTTTATCAGTAGTGAATCTGAAATAGTACTTGTGTGAATCCTTCAGTGTCACATGACTCAGTCTCATGGTGCAGTTCTGCTGTTTATCTCCCAGATACTGAAGCCTCTGACTGTATTCAGGGTCCTCAGACAGATCTGGAAACTCTTCTGTTTTATTTTTATCTTCTGTTTTGGTCCAGAACACGTTCCTGATCTGATATCCAGTAGTGTATGTATAAGTGCAGCTCATTATCACTGATGAGTTCTTTAATGCACAGATGTGTGAAGGACTGTAACTCACACCCCAACCAGCACTAGAAACCCCTGAAACACAGAATTCATCCTTTTATGCAGCATGTGCAAAAAAATGCAGTATCCAGTTTCTTTTGAGTGTTTCTGAAGTGTTGCATTGACTGACCATGAATCATGATGAGAAAGATCAGAGGAAGAGGAGGAGCCATTCTGACTGACGTCACTATAGCAACACCTACAACAAATGTACAGTGGCATATTTTTACATTTGAAAATAATCACACACAATGCGATATATGTCATACTGTTCTTGGACATAAAGATGAAGACACTAGCTCAACTAAAAAAAACAACAACAACTGTATCTTGACTATAGCTGCACATGCACATGTACTAGTGTGTGGTTCAACTAATGTATCAACAGGCCCTGAACTTCCTCTTTCCTGTCAGTGAAAATTGAGCACTATCCATTTTGAGATTGAATAGAGAATAAACCAAAAGAGACATAAGCTCTAGTTCTTTGCTTAAAGCACACAGAAATCAATAAAATGCTTTATTTATCCATGAAAATGACAGCAACAGTCATTTTTGCACTGCAGAAGTGTGGAACTGTCCAACGTCTTTCCCCGCCCCCCTTTGATTGACAGCAGCCTTCATTATATAGTCAACCTTCATTATATAGTTATCTATTGTGTAAAAGATTAAAGTGAATTTTTATCGAGGTGTTTGTCAATAACACCAAATACTGCTAGAGAAAACACATTTTTTGTGCTCTTGGTCTTTTGATTTTAAACCATATAGTTACTGAGACACAGCCCTGTGACAACTAGCCTCAATCAATCTCCCATAAATCCCCCATAAATCCCCAACACTTAAGAAATTTGACAGAACAGTTATAAAATCAAGCTCTTACCCGTTTCACCAACACCCGTGGCCAGAGACAGCACTACAAATGATCAGGGTGGAACCAGTTTTGGCATTTTCACACTGAATGTCACATGATTAACACATTATATTTTAATATGAGGTTATGACACCTCAACTATAGCGCTGATGGCAGATGAAGAGTTTTATCTGATGACATCAGACTAAAGACAAAAAGGTTAAACTGAGAAAAACTTTACATCAATCCATGAAGATGCTCATGTAATAATGTTTTCAAACTTGGGAATACCTATATTCATTCAGTTGTAAAACACTGGAAGGTATTGCAGTGGCAGTGATGTAAAAAACATATTTCATCACCAGCATCACCAACTGTATATTTGATAAACCTCTGATTCACTGTATGATTAAAAGCAACAGAAGTTAAACAATGAACTTAACGCTGATGAAGCAGAATTGATTCATCTGAATGTCTGAAAGTTTTTATCATTTTATCTTGTGGCCTTGTTCTCGAATGCACCATATGTTTCTAAACATGGTCAAAAATACAGTTTCCTCTTTAGTACAGTAAGTGTGAAAACCAAACTCATGAACCTTTGACAGCAGCATCACAGTGTGATCACGTGACCTTCATAAGCGATGGAGAGACGCTGAGGGACGTCACACCCAAGAGGAAGAAGAAATCAGTCCTGTCAGAGTAAAGCTTGAGTCATCGTGTCACTGCAGCTAATTTTAAAAACTCAGATATCCACAGAAACAGCTCTGAGAGGTGCATTGGCTGGACAAACCTAAAATAAACACTTTAAATGATATTTGAGCATCAGAAACAACTTTTATGATATTGGATTTTATTACTGATTTGAAATATGTTATTAAAATGTGACTTTGGCCAGCAGTTTTTCAGTGTATTTCACCATCCAGGCAGAAAGGAGTTGGTCTTGCATGAGTGAAAAAGCTGCCTGAAAGTGTTGCAAATAAACTGACTTTCCTTGAAAGGGACTTTGATTATGTTTGACCAGCAAAAGCTGAAGCTCCAGTGACTAAAGTCGGCATTGAAATGGAAGTTGTGACCGACTTCACTTCCGTATGTGATGCATTTCAGAGTGAAATTGTCACAGAATCTATGAGGGAGGACTCAAATGCAGGTTGAGTGTAACAGGTTTATTTTACAAGACAAGATGAGGAGGAGAACACAGTCCAAACAGTAGGCAGGGATGAGACACGATGACAGGCAGGTTGAAACGCAAGTTGCTTCTTTATTAGTAAGTAGACTTCTTTATTGAAATGTTGTTGTTCTGAACAAAAGCAAGATTGTGAGTGTAATTTTGTGTAGTATTATAATCATTATATTAATAATCTGACTAGATCATTTGTTTTTCACTTGCAGTCTCTAAATGTAATGCGCTTTAATATCTGTTATGCTGTTATTCTGATGTATTGAATGACAGGAAAGTGTGAATTGTACGAGAGCATTATTTTTTCCTGCCTTTTATTGGAAGCTTGAACAATACTGATACTTAAAGGTGCAATAGAACATTTTCGGAGAGGCTAGCAATAGCGAGCTAACTTTCAAATCATAACATCCCTTCAGAGTGTCTGAAAGCCACGCCTCCTCCAAAACACATGAAAGCACACACACAAACTTCAAACAAACAATGTCAATGTACAGTCAATACTGCAATATATATACATAGACAAACATACAGCCAGGTGGTAGGCTAGACATTAAATATATTAAAGGACTCACATATGGAAAAAGTTTTAATTAATTATTATATGAATGAAAAATAGTCTATATTTGAATTTCTTTTTCAAGAACCAAAAACAAAAGTTGGGTTTTACTCTACTTACTTTTATGTACAAGAAATTTAGCAAAAAATAAATAAATAAATTAAATTTTATAATATAATATTCTTTCCTTTTATTTGAGTGGATATTAGTAAACCCTAATATAACTTTATTTAATGGGTAGTATCTGTGTAACATTTTAAAGTTATTTTCTTAACTTTATTTACCAATAAATATTTGTTTGGCAAAGTCCAGATGGCCTTCTATAATAAACCTTCCACCAGGATAATAATAAAATATACAATGTCTTTCTGAAATAAAGAATCATACACCTACATACACTTCTACAATACTTGGTTAAACATTTTATGGTCCTATGCCTTCCACAGATGATATATACTTATAAAAATACATTTAGACCAGTGGTTCCCAAACCTGTCCTGGAGTACCACCAGCCCTGCACATTTTGTATGTCTCCCTCATCTATCAACTCATGAGCTCATTAGTAGAGACTGCAAGACCTGAAATGGGTGTCAGAAATAGGGAGAAATCAAAACAAAATGTGCAGGGCTGGTGGTACTCCAGGAAAGGTTTGGGAACCACTGGTTTAGACCATTTAACATAGTGAGTGCTATCAGGATATGAGGAGACTTTTAACCAGTGTAACAAAAATGTTTCTGAAGAGAATTACCTATTGCACCGGTTAAAAACATTAATAATCTAAATGAAGTAAGCTTCATACGTAATACAAAGCATAAAGAAAAACACACTTAAGTGATTACACATTTTTTACATCAATTCATTAATGTTTTACTTCCATTTTTGCCCATCCATCTATAAAAAGATCCCAAGATTACTTCAGTCACATGTCATCATGGCACTCCTGTCAATCATTCAGGGCTCCGCCCACAAAGAGATGCATAAAGGCTGTAATATTTACTGTGTTCAAAATTTACAGCCTCTTGTTGTTATGCTGATTAAGAAAGAAAGAAAGAAAGAAAGAAAGATTATATTTAAATAAAAGCATCAAGAACATTAGTCATGAGGAAAGAATAATAGGTTTTTTAGGTATTCTTACTTACTGGAAGATTTTCATACACAGACGAGTTCAGTTCGGGTTTACAATCATTAAGTTGATCAGCCTTTATGAATGAAGAGACAGAGTGAAAAGAGGAGTGTGTTATTTAAATTTCCATATACTTAGTCAAAAGATATTTGATATTTTCACACTGGCACTGAGGAGCGTTTAATTCTGTTTGAGTAAAGATGTAGGAAAACCTCAGTTAAAACATTTACCGTTACATTCTCATACACAGGTTCATTCAATTCAACATCACAAGCTTTGAGTCTGTCATGATGAGGTCTGGAATGAACCATCTGTGCCATTAAAAGAAAAAAAAAAAAAACATAATAGAGAGAAAATTAAAAAAAAAAAAAAAATGTATATAAACCACTCATTAAATAAAGTCACAACTACATTCAAACTTTCACTTTTAGTTACAAATTCATTTACCTGATCAGTAAACTACTGATAACCAAATAAATTGTTCTCACCTGAGACTCCTGTGTGTTATTTCTCTTTTTCATCCACCTGATTCCCCTTTAAAGACAATGATTTGACACAATTACAACCAATCAGAACTTAAGGTGCGTTCACGCCACCTCGTAATTCCTGTAACTACGAGATTCTGGCTTGTAAAAAATGTTCACGTCCTCATAGAGCTCGTAATTACAGCTTGTAAGCTGGGAGTTTTCTTAAAGCTCCCACATGTACCACCTGACCGCTGTAGATTCTTTTAGGCGTTGATAGTGGTGCCATAGACGCATAATTCCTAGTCAAAGGACGTGAACTGCTCCGAATACAACGTCATGTGTTGTCATCTCAAGATTCCAGCAAATACAAGGTGGCGTGAATGCAGCATTATTTGATGTTTAATACACAATTATGATTTTGAACCAATGAGGTTTCTCTAGGACGTGACACTGCCATTTTGAATGTGATGAAATCTGGTGTATCTTCAGGATTTACTGCAGTAAAGATGTGAGCTTCAGACTTCCTCATTCAATAACTAACTGAGTAGCTGTCAGTGTGGAAAGAGAGGATGGAAAATTGGAAATTTTGCCTTGGCTCACGTTCATCATGTCGTCTCTCTGAATTCACAACCTTCAGACTCAGTCACTCATTCACACACACTACATAGTACCACAGACACATATCTTACCAAATCAGCATCATGATGATCACTGCAGCTCCACAAACCACTCCAATGGATATGTATAATATCACCAGATGTCCTACAAAAGAGTAAAACATCTGAACAGATTAATTTTCTTCACTTTAGAAAGAGTAATGTAAGTATATGAGCTGCTCTACCTTTAACAATCACAGTTACAGCGTCTGATCTCTGAGATCCATGTTGATTGTGAGCCTGACAGTAGAAGCGTCCACTCTGTAGTGCACTGAAACTCTGTCCAGATCCAACAGCTGAGCTTTCATTCTCCTTAAACCAGCTGAAGTTCAGAGCAGGAGGGTTTGAATCACTGCTGCAGATCAGAGTCACTGAATCTCCTGACACTATTTCACCAGATCCAGATATCAACACTGACACGTTTTTTGGAGGGTCTTAAAGGGACAAAAAAATAAATCCTTAAATCATCTCATTAAAATATAATGTCCAGTTTTTAAAAAGTACAAATTAATCTGTACTCACACATGACATTGAGCTGAACAGCAGGAGAGGTGTGATTGTGTCCGTGTACAGCACAGCTATATCTGCCTGCATCCTCTCTTCTGACTGACTGCAGCAGGAGTTCATTGTTTCTGTCTCTTCTCTCAGTTAATGGCTGTGAGTTTCTGTACCAGATGAATGTTGCTCTGTCAGTCAGAGTGCAGCTGCTTTTACATGTCAGATGGACTGAATGTCCCTCTGTCACTCTCTCAGGAGACTCCACCTGAAGATCTGAACACAACACACACATTATATCTAGTGCTGCTGTCATACACTGATTATTATTCAACATAATGTACAGAAGAAGAGATAAACCTCATGAAAGTCACCTGTGACAGAAAGAGTGATAGCAAGAGTCACTCCTGGTTTACCAAGCCATTTGTCTTTATCAGTGATGAATCTGAAATAGTACTCGTGTGAATCATTCAGTGTCACATGACTCAGTCTCATGGTGCAGCTCTGCTGTTTATCTCCCAGATACTGAAGCCTTTCACTGTATTCAGTGTCATTAGACAGATCTGGATGCTCTCCATTATCTTTTTCCAGTGTTTTGGTCCAGAAGACTCTCATGATCTGATATCCAGCAGGGTATGTATAAGTGCAGTTCATTATCACTGATGAGTTCTTTAGTGCACAGATGTGTGAAGGACTGTAGATCACACCCCAATCAGCACTAGAAACCCCTGAAACACAGAATTCATCCTTTTATGTAGCATGTGCATAAAAATACAGTATCCAATTTCTCGAGTGTTTCTGAAGTGTTGCATCGACTAACCGTGAATCATGAGCAGAAAGATCAGAGGAAGAGGAGGAGCCATTCTGACTGACGTCGCTATCAACACCTACAACAAATGTACAGTGGCTTATTTTTTAATTTTAAAATAATGACACATAACACTATATGTGTCAGATTATTCTTGCCTTATGGAATGAAAACATATTTCCATATATTTGTGATTTATGGTGCAAGTATACTGAAAAATAAATTAAATAATATATTGCATTAATATAATGTGTTATATATGTTCATATATTGAAAAATATATTTACAATATATTTACACTGTAAAATGTAATTAGTTGCGTGTACTCAAAGATGTTTTACTAAAAGTTGTAAAATGTCATATTGGGACAATGATAGACTGTGCATTTATTTCTACTTATTAAACTGATACTTAACTGAAAAAAAACAAAACAAAAAAAACCCATCAATTTCAACAAAGTAGTTATAGACATCACTGCAATAGATTACTGCCTTTTAAATAAAGCAACATGCAGCATGTTATCATCAGTGTCTTGTTCTTCTCCTGGACTGAAGCACAGGCTCTGCTCTTCTGCACAATGGTGACCCACAAAACACAAGATACAGAAACCCTTTAAATCCCAACAGAACATTAAACACTAACAGATCTCTAACACAACACTAAGGTGTTGGATCTGGGCCAGAATTAAAATGAACTGTTGCCCAGATGTGGGCCAGTTCTGCTTCATTTGTTTTGTTCATGGCTGACATGTGGCATTACTGTGGCTTGCTTGTGGCCCAAATCTGGAAACAGGAGCGGACCGCCCAAGTGCCATCATTTCTGCCAAAAAGTCGGCCAAAGGAAAGGGTCAAGTTTGCGCCAGATCTGGGCCACAAGCAATCTATACCAATGCCGCATGTCAGCCATAAACAAAACTAATAAAGCTGAACTGGCCCACATCTGGGCAACAGCAAGGTGTTGGATCTGGGCCAGAATTAAAATGAACTGTTGCCCAGATGTGGGCCAGTTCTGCTTCATTTGTTTTGTTCATGGCTGACATGCGGCATTACTGTGGCTTGCTTGTGGCCCAAATCTGGAAACAGGAGCGGACCGCCCAAGTGCCATCATTCCTGCCAAAAAGTCGGCCAAAGGAAAGGGTCAAGTTTGCGCCAGATCTGGGCCACAAGCAATCTATACCAATGCCGCATGTCAGCCATAAACAAAACTAATAAAGCTGAACTGGCCCACATCTGGGCAACAGCAAGGTGTTGGATCTGGGCCAGAATTAAAATGAACTGTTGCCCAGATGTGGGCCAGTTCTGCTTCATTTGTTTTGTTCATGGCTGACATGCGGCATTACTGTGGCTTGCTTGTGGCCCAAATCTGGAAAACAGGAGCGGACCATCCAAGTGCCATCATTCCTGCCAAAAAGTCGGCCAAAGGAAAGTGTCAAGTTTGCGCCAGATCTGGGCCACAAGCAATCTATACCAATGCCGCATGTCAGCCATAAACAAAACTAATAAAGCTGAACTGGCCCACATCTGGGCAACAGCAAGGTGTTGGATCTGGGCCAGAAGTAAAATGAACTGTTGCCCAGATGTGGGCCAGTTCTGCTTCATTTGTTTTGTTCATGGCTGACATGCGGCATTACTGTGGCTTGCTTGTGGCCCAAATCTGGAAAACAGGAGCGGACCATCCAAGTGCCATCATTCCTGCCAAAAGTGGGCCAAAGGAAAGTGTCAAGTTTGCGCCAGATCTGGGCCACATCAATTTTGCTATCTGGGAATAGACATCACTGCAATAGATTACTGCCTTTTAAATAAAGCAACATGCAGTATGTTATCATCAGTGTCTTGATCTTCTCCTGGACTGAAGCACAGGCTCTGCTCTTCTGCACAATGGTGACCCACAAAACACGTGATACAGAAACCCTTTAAATCCCAACAGAACATTAAACACTAACAGATCTCTCAAGATCTCAACAGAGGAGGGTTAAACAACAAAAAACAGCATTACTAGCTTCACTTATTACTAACCAGTTTGGCTTTATTTCTGTCATACATCTAGAGAAGTTCTTATATAAGTCTTGGATATAAGTCTGTATAATCAGCCTTCATTATATAGTTATATGTTGTTAAAGATTAAAGTCGAGGTGTTTGTCAGTAACACAAAATGCTGCTGGAGAAAACACATTTTTGTGATATTGGTCTTTTGAAACCATAGCTCTGTGACAACTAGCCCCAATCAATCTCCCATATATCCCCAACACTTCAGATATTTGACAGAACGGTTATAAAATGAAGCTCTTACCCGTTTCACCAACACTCATGATCAGAGACAGCACTACAAATGATCAGGCTGGAACCAGTATTGATGTTTTCACACTGAAGGACACGTGATTCACACTACATATTCTAATTTGAGGTTATCACACCTCAACTATAGATCTGGTAAAGCAGAAGAAGAGTTTCATCTGACAACATCAGACTAAAGACATAAAGTTTAAACTGAGAGAAACTTTACATCAATCCATAAAGATGCTCATGTGATAATGTTTTCAAACTTGGGAATATCTATATTCATTCAGTTGCATACAGACAGTGATGACAAGGAACCTGTTCTTGAGAGACAGAGTAAATAATTGCTGACTATACATTAATTTGCACATGCAGACCAACTATCCTGGGATGGGAACTAATGGAGGCGGGATTGTAAAACACTGAAATGTATTGCAGTGGCAGTGAGGTCAAAATTTCATCGCCAGCATCACCAACTGTACATTTGATAAACCTCCAATTTACTGACGGATTAATAGCAATCTAATTAAACAATGTACTTAAATCACGTTGATGAAGCAAAATTGATTCATCCAAATGTCTGAAATGTCTGAGAGCTTCTAAGCTTTTTATTCTGTCAGTGGCCTTGTTCTCGAATGCATATGTTTCTAAACATGGTCACAAACACAATTTCCTCTTTAGCACAGTAAGTGAGAAAACCAAACGTGTGAACCCTTTGACAGCAGCATCACAGTGTGATCACGTGTCTCTCATAAGTGATAGAGAGACGCTGAGGGACGTCACACCCAAGAGGAAGAGGAAATCAGTTCTGTCAGAGTAAAGCTTGAGGCCTTTTATCACATACCCAATATGGCGGCTCTAGTGATGGAAGTCCAGCCTTCTGAATAAAACTTACAATTTGGCAATCATCACTGATTTCCATAGAAACAATTCTGACAGGCGGGTTCAGGACCGCACATGCATTGGCTGGACAAACCTGAAATAAACACTGTTGTAATGCTATTTAAGCATCAGAAACAACATTTATGGGTGTGATGGAAATTTTGAACTAATTAATAATGAACTAACATTTCTTTTCTTCTACAGGTCTAATAAGCTAATTTTGAAATAGAGAAGTAGTCACTAGGACTGAGTGTTGTAACAAGTGGAAAAATTCTGCTCTGCTGGCTAGACAGCATCCTTCTAAGGATAAAAAATAGTCTTTGAAAAATTGTTTTAACCTATTGAGTAATCTGAACTATTAACCCGGTGATATTTTTTGATGATCTTGTGATTCAGTTGATCTAATCTAAATTTACTCCGCCAGTAAGCGGGACAGAGGAACTGAGAAGTTTTTCTTAAATCTGAACCAATCATATTAAGACTGATGATAATGAGTAATAGATCATGCCATATTGACTGTGAAATGTACCTGAAATCCTATAAAACCTGTATTCCTTTGTTTGGAGAGAGATTCTCTGGAATTGATGGGAACTCTCCCGGCCGTGATTAAAGCTTTGAAGGACAAAAACTGGAGTCTCTGGTTATTGCTGCAGCAAGTCAGGTTAGGGAACACTAGGTTTTTGAGGGTCAAGACGTTGACCGAGATATTAGTGAGTGTCGATTTGGAGACGCTCCAAAAGATCATATATTATTGAGTGTCGATTTGGAGATGCTCCGAGTACTATTGAGTGTCGACTGGAGATGCTCCGAAAGATCAGGAAATTTATTGAGTGTTGACTGGAGACGCTCGGGTGTCGATTAGGAGACGCCCCAGGAACAGGTAACTTAAGTCAGGTGCGTCTTGGAAAACCTACCACATGGGACAGTTCATGTCAGATTTTATTACTGATTTGAAATATGTTATTAAAATGTGACTTTGGCCAGCAGTTTTTCAGTGTATTTCACCATCCAGGCAGAAAGGAGTTGGTCTTGCATGAGTGAAAAAGCTGCCTGAAAGTGTTGCAAATAAACTGACTTTCCTTGAAAGGGACTTTGATTATGTTTGACCAGCAAAAGCTGAAGCTCCAGTGACTAAAGTCGGCATTGAAATGGAAGTTGTGCCCGCTCCTGCCCATGAGTCCGCTCCAGAGCCCGCTCCTGCTCATGAGTCCGCTCTAGAGCCCGCTCAAGCCCATGAGTCCGCTCCAGAGCCTGCTTCAGCCCATGAGTCCTCTTTAGAGTCTGCTCCAACCCATGAGTCCACTCCAGGGCCCACTCCTACCCCAGAGTTTCTTGTCTGCCCTGATGCAACCATGGAGGTCATCCCAGAGTTTCCTGCGTTCTCTAAACTTGTCTGCCTTGATGCGACCATTGAAGTTGCCCCTGAGTTTCCTGTCTACCCTGATGCGACCACAGAAGCCAACTTGGAACATCCTGCTAGTTCCTCTTTTCAACTCTGAGGTGTCTACAGAAAGCTCCCAGATTTCATTAAAAAGATCTTCCTGTGCGAGGCTATTTCGGAGTGTTTTGATAGTATTTTGAGTGCTAGGTCATATCGCTATACACCATACAACAATACAATTTGCAGAAAGAGAAAGCTGAAAACCATCAGAAGAGCGAAAACAAAAATAATGATTAGATGGAGATGGATGGCATGTGGTAAGGAACATTCTTCTGTTTATGATATATCATACAGCTAGACCTATAATGACATGTGACACAAAGCCTTGACATCATATCCAGGAGACAAGTCAGTAAATTCAAGTAAAATCACAGGGTTCACTTATCCCGTGCGAATGCGCCACACGAAGTTCAGATATAGGAGGGGTAATTTCTAAATCACACAAGGTCCCCAGATAATCCTAATCCAGTGCAAATTGGGCTTTATTCTGTCTCTTATTACTACACATCTCCCAAAAATATTTGATTTTGATTGGACAATTACGACATTCAGCGGTCAAATATTTTTAAATAACGACTGATGCCAGATAACAGTAAAACTGGTCGCCTGCAGCGCATAATATGTCCTACATAGCTGTGCTCCTATTCCTCCTCCCGTGAATGCTAAGCTATTTAGCCTGTGTAAGAAAGTAATTTAGCCTGTGTTTTCTCTAGCTTTTTAAGTATCGCTTTGAGCGGGAGATTGAAAACCCGAAGTGGAGCTCGAGCGACCAGTAGTTACATGGGAAGGGAATGTCTGTTGCTCTGCTCCACCCATTATTCCAGTCCGGCTTTCAGCCTGTGTTTCGGTAGGTCACTGAAGTAACTTCAGTTGGAATTGTTTTTGTCGTCGAATAAGGAATACAAACTAACTTCAAGTTGAAACGTAAGTTGCATGTATTAAGGACTTATTTGTTTAAATGTTGTTGTTCCGAACAGCAAGATTGCAAGTGTAATATTGTGTTTATAATCATTATATTAATAATCTGACTAGATCATTATTTTTCACTAACAATCTCTAAATGCAGTGCTCTTTAATATCTGATATGCTGTTATTCCATCCTGGTCAAAGTCACAAAACGTACATTTTTGTACGTTTAGAAAGGTGCTGAATCATACAATATTGATGTATTTATAGCACTAAAGCATAAAAATGCCTACTTTTTTACAGCGAAAAAAAACGTAAGGGTCAGAAAAATCTTTCATGTCATAAAGATATATGTATCGTTTTATCGTTTTGTAGATAAATTTAAGATCCCTAAACCCCATCCCGAACCTAAACATACCCATTTTATACAGAATGTCAAAAGAATAAAACATAATGGACAGAAATGTGTAGGAAAATGATAATTTTAGTAAAAATATAACATTAAAACGATATTTTGAGCCGCTAATCCTACACCTACTCCTAAACCTACCCATAACCATTTCTTAAAACTACACTGTTATAAATTAAAAAATAACAGACAAACAAACTTTCAAATTTGAATCATAACGAGCGCGGGCTTTGACTGTGATGGTCACTGCTGAGAATGAAGATGAAGATCGCTGGATAAAGGGCTAAATTTGGATCTGTTCCTTACAAACATATGGATTCTAAAGATTTGGAGTACAGTGAACAAATAAAATTGATGTGATTTGTGAATTTATGTTGTGCTTTGGTGTGTCTTATGGTTGTATTGTCAGTCGCTGCATAGGAGAAAACGCCTTCTGTGTCTCACACCAAACAAAATTACAAAACGGTTAAACAATTACAGAAATTGTATTCATTTTAAAGTTTCAAAGTGTAGTCTTGTTTAACATTATGTAATCCTCCGAAACGAGTTTGCAGCACAAGTCATGAACAGAAATGTTATTTTCATATTATATAGATGAGTAAACTGCATTCAATAAATTCGACTAAAAACATGTATTTATATGACAATTGAATACAACAGATTTAAAACAATGCCACGCTTTTAATATTAATACATAGGAATTCATACACATTCACACTTGGATACGTAAATGATTTACGTTTTATTGCTGTTAATACATATGAATATAATTACGTTTTAGTGCTATAAATACGTCAATATTGTAAATTTTTGTGTGTATGAAAACGTAAGTAACGTGTGGTAGAACCACACTTTACGTAAAAATACACACGTATTCTCATGAGATCACGTTGGTTATTGTGATGTATTGAATGACAGAAAAGAGTAGAGCATCGGTACCGGGGACCAAGAATGACACAAACACGAGAAGTGCTGTTCACTCAAGGTCAAAGTTTATTGAGCTCACTGTAACTTATATATAGCAAGTCTAGGGCATTAGGCCAACTGAAAACAAAGGAAAGCTAAATTCATGTATGGTCTCATCATCCATATCAAAGAAGCATTAAGGAGTGAATAACTGCTTATAGGCATAAAAAGAACAGCGTGGCTCATATAGGAAATGACAAGATACTCCTTCAAGGTGTACGTGTCTACAACAAATTAAAAACAGGAAAAGAAGAACTTAAAAAACAGGATAAGAGATCAAGGACTAACAAAGCAAAACGTATTCTTCCTAACCATTATTTTTTCTGCTTTTTATTTGAAACATGAACAAAACTGATACTTAAGGTAAAAAACATTAATAATGTAAATAAGGTAAACTTCATATGTGATACAAAGCATAAAGAAAACACATTTCAGTGATTACACACTTTTACATCAATTCATTAAACATTTACCATTTTTGCCCATCCATCTATAAAATGATCTCCAAATTACTTCAGTCACAGGTCATCATGGCACTCCTGTCAATCATTCAGGGCTCCGCCCACAAAGAGATGCATAAAGGCTGTAATATTTGCTCTGTGTTCAAAACATTACAGCCTCTTGTTGTTAGGCTGATAAAGAAATAAAGAAAGAAAGAAAGAAAGAAAGAAAGATTATATTTAAATAAAACCATCAAGAACATTAGTCATGAGGAAAGAATAATAGGTTTTTTAATTTAGGCTTAATAATAGGTTCAGTTCGGGTTTACAATCATCGAGTTGAGCAGCTTTTATAAATGAAGAGACAAAGTAAAAAGAGGAGTGTGTTATTTAAATTTCCATATACTTAATCAAAAGATATTTGATATTTTCACACTGACATTGAGGAGCGTTTAATTCTGTTTGAGTAAAGGTGTAGGAAATCCTCAGTTAAAACATTTACCGTTGAAATTTAATACACAGATTCACTCAATTCAACATCACAAGCTTTGAGTCTGTCATGATGAGGGCTGGAATGAACCATCTGTGCCATTAAAAGAAAAAAAAAAGAAAGAAAAAAAAAAAAAAACGAATAGAGAGAGAGAAAAAAAAAATGTATATAAACAACTCACTAGATAAAGTCACAACTACATTTAAAGTTTAACTTTTAGTTACAAATTAATGTACCTGATCAGTAAACTACTGATAACCAAATAAATTGTTCTCACCTGAGACTCCTGTGTGTTATTTCTCTTTTTCATCCACCTGATTCCCCTTTAAAGACAATGATTTGACACAATTACAACCAATCAGAATTTATATGACGTTTAATACACAATTATGATTTTAAACCAATGAGGTTTCTCTAGGACGTGACACTGCCATTTTGAATGTGATGAAATCTGGTGTATCTTCAGGATTTACTGCAGTAAAGATGTGAGCTTCAGACTTCCTCATTCAATAACTAACTGAGTAGCTGTCAGTGTGGAAAGAGAGGATGGAAAACTGGAAATTTTGCCTTGGCTCACGTTCATCATGACGTCTCTCTGAATTCACAACCTTCAGACTCAGTCACTCATTCACACACACTACATAGTACCACAGACACATATCTTACCAAATCAGCATCATGATGATCACTGCAGCTCCACAAACCACTCCAATGGATATGTATAATATCACCAGATGTCCTACAAAAGAGTAAAACATCTGAACAGATTCATTTTCTTCACTTTAGAAAGAGTAATGTAAGTATATGAGCTGCTCTACCTTTAACAGTCACAGTTACAGCGTCTGATCTCTGAGATCCATGTTGATTGTGAGCCTGACAGTAGAAGCGTCCACTCTGTAGTGCACTGAAACTCTGTCCAGATCCAACAGCTGAGCTTTCATTCTCCTTAAACCAGCTGAAGTTCAGAGCAGGAGGGTTTGAATCACTGCTGCAGATCAGAGTCACTGAATCTCCTGACACTATTTCACCAGATCCAGTTATCAACACTGAAACGTTCCTGGGAGGGTCTAAAACAGACAAAAGAAAGTGTATATTAATCTTTTGCTAATGTTAATCCATTCATTTGAAGGTTAACACAGTTACTGAATTATCATTAACTCACACATGACATTTAAAGTCACAGCATCAGAGTATTTCTCTCTATGTTCATTGATGGACTTGCACTTGTATTCTCCACTGTCATCAGAGCTGATCTTTGAGATGTTGTAGATTCTTCCAGATCCTACAAACGTTCCTCCTTTAAACCAGCTGAAGTTCAGAGCAGGAGGGTTTGAATCACTGCTGCAGATCAGAGTCACTGAATCTCCTGACACTATTTCACCAGATGAACTGATGGACACTGAGACGTTCGTGGGTGCATCTGAAAAGAACAAAAGTTAAAACTTTTGGTAACACTTTAGAATACTGATCGTTCATTAATGAATAACTACACAGGAACAAATGAGTAATGTATTTTTAACACTCTAGTAACTATTATTAACCAACAAAAAATTTTGATTAATGAATTAATAAGTAACAGTGCTCAGTTGAAGGTGGTAGTTCACTATTAGCTAATCAGTAACTACTGTTTTTTCATTCCTCCCAGAGAACTACTAAAAACTACTATATACAGGTTCATAATTAATGTGAATGGTGCATAATGTATAATTAATTTTAAAGTGAAGATCATGGTAACCCACTAGAAATTGCTTAAGTGTTACCAAATACATCAGAAGGAATTACTGTACAAAACTTTATAAAAACCTCAAAAGTTTACAATGACTCCAGTAGTTACTAGAAAGTTATCATGTTTATCACTTCTGAATACTGATCCAAATAATTAGTAATTCCAAGTAATTACTAGTGGGTTACCATGATCTTCACTTTAGAATTAATTATATATCATGCATCATTCACATTAATTATGAACCTGTATATAGTAGTTCTTAGTAGTTCTCTGGGAGGAATGAAAAACAGTAGTTACTGATTAGCTAATAGTGAACTACCACCTTCAACTGAGCACTATTACTTACTAATTCATTAATCAGAGTTTCTTGTTAGTTAATAGTAGTTACTTGAATGTTAATAATGCATTACTCATTTGTTCCTGTGTAGTTATTCATTAATGAAGGATCAGTATTCTAAGGTGTTGCCAACCTTTAAATCATCTCATTCAAACACAGTCTCCAACTTCTAAAAATAACAAATGAATCTGCACTCACACATGACATTGAGCTCAACAGCAGGAGAGATGTGATTGTGTCCGTGTACAGCACAGCTATATCTGCCTGCATCCTCTCTTCTGACTGACTGCAGCAGGAGTTCATTGTTTCTGTCTCTTCTCTCAGTTAATGGCTGTGAGTTTCTGTACCAGATGAATGTTGCTCTGTCAGTCAGAGTGCAGCTGCTTTTACATGTCAGACGGACTGAATCTCCCTCTGTCACTCTCTCAGGAGACTCCACCTGAAGATCTGAACACAACACACACATTATATCTAGTGCTGCTGTCATACACTGATTATTATTCAACATAATGCACAGAAGAAGAGAGAAACCTCATGAAAGTCACCTGTGACAGTAAGAGTCACTCCTGGAACACCAGTCCATTTCACATCTTTATCAGTGATGAATCTGAAATAGTACTCGTGTGAATCATTCAGTGTCACGTGACTTAGTCTGATGGTGCAGTTCTGCTGTTTATCTTCCAGATACTGAAGCCTCTGACTGTATTCAGGGTCCTCAGACAGATCTTTAAGCTCTACACCCTCTTTTACAGGGCCTTTGGTCCAGAACACGTTCTTGATCTGATATCCAGCAGGGTATTTATAAGTGCAGCTCATTATCACTGATGAGTCATTTAGTGCACAGATGTGTGAAGGACTGTAACTCACACCCCAACCAGCACTAGAAACCCCTGAAACACAGAATTCATCCTGAACAAATTAGCAGCAGCATGGATAAAAAAAAAAAAAATACAATATCCAGTTTCTCTTGAGTGTTTCTAAAGTGTTGCATTCACTCACCGTGAATCATGAGCAGAAAGATCAGAGGAAGAGGAGGAGCCATTCTGACTGACATCGCTATCAACACCTACAACAAATAAATAGTGGCTTATTTTTTAATTTAAGTCTTGTTGTTTCTGTGTCTTTGTTACATATTAAGTTTTTCATATTTAACATCATGTCTTAGTGCATTAGATCAGGGATGTCAAACTCATTTTAGGTTGAGGGCCAGACTGGAAAAAAATAACCATGTGCGGGACGAATTAATTAAAACAAAACAAACAAACAAACAAAAAAAAAAAAACTTAGTGCGCTGATAGTTGCATTAATATTAACCATATAAACAACAAATTAATTCGCAAGAAAACTAATACACTGCTCCTTAAAACTGCATTTGTTTTTACAGCAAAAAACTGTTAGATTTTTAAAATAATGCTTTTTAAAATATTTTTTTTATTAGTGATGCACCTATTTTTTTTTTTTGGCCAGTTCCAAATTTTTTTTTTTAGAAGCAAATTGGTCGATTCTGATTCTGGTTGCAGATTTTTTTTTTTTTTTTTTTTTTTTAAAGCAAATTTATTTGTTGTTTATTTGTTCAAAAAAAAATGTAGCTCTTTGATATTAGAGGCAAACACTGCATTTTTATCACAATCCCAACAAAGATGTTATGCACATGAGCATGAGCATTTTAATTTAAATTACTGTATAATTTTAAGATTAACAGCAAAAACAGCATGGTCTGACTTTAGCTTTGTGAAATTATGCTACATAAGATACCTGCACAAAACAAAATCAGCAGACGGGCTGAATGAAAATGCAAATTCACTCTCTGACAGTAGGTGGCGCTTATGGAACAGCAGTGATATAGCCTTTCCATGGTTACCGCTATACACAAAGCAGTGCTGCGTTTATAAATAGGCCACTAATTTATACGGAGATAAGAGGAAAAGCCATTAAAACTTTTCTGAAGACAGTTCCCTTCAGAGATACATTCATATCAACCCCAATTTAATATTTCTATTATTCTTCCTATTTTTCGCGAACAGTGAGCTTGTGCATGGTAGAGTATTTTCTCTGTTGGCGCGTCTGTTCTCCTCTTTGTGTCCGTATTCAGCGTGTGCCTGTGTTAACGTCCTTCACAGACATAGTAAATATTTCCACACAAATGAAATTTTAGGAAATTATTACAAAGCACTTTGTTTGCAAAGCCGGAATAAAGATTGACCAAAACAAACCTTAAAAAACGTTTGGATTTATGACCAGTGGACTAGTGAATCTCTATTTTTTTTTTTATTATAGTTCAAATCATCCCGCGGACCGGATTGGACACCTTTGAGGGCCATATGTATGACACCCCTGCATTAGATATTTTAAGCCAAATATACTATGTGTCATACTATTCTTGGACATACAGATGAAGACACCAGCTCAACTATACACAAAAAAAAGGTATCTTGACTATAGCTGTGCATTCACATGTACTAGTGTGTGGTTCAACTAATGTAGCATCAGTGACCTGATCTTTCTTTTTTTTTTTTTTGTCAGTGAAAATTGAGCGCTATTTGTTTTGAGATTGAACAGACAATAAACCAAAAGAGAAATAAGCTCTAGTAGCTTTCATTATAGGCCCTATAGTCAACCTTCATTATACAGTTATCTATTTTATAAAAGATTAAAGTGGATCTTTATTGAGGTGTTTGTCAGTAACATACAAAATACTGCTGGAAAAACTGCTAATGGTCTTTTGATTTTATATCATATAGTTACTGAGACACAGCCCTGTGGCAACTAGCCCCAATCAATCTCCCATAAATCCCCACATTTAAGATATTTGACAGAACGGTTATAAAATCAAGCTCTTACCCGTTTCACCAACACCCGTGGCCAGTGACAGCACTACAAATGATCAGGGTGGAACCAGTTTTGGCGTTTTCACGCTGAAGGACACGTGATTAACACATTATATTTTAATATGAGGTTTTGACACCTCAATTATAGTTAGGATGAAGCAGAAGAAGAGTTTTAGCTGACAACATTAGACTAAAGACAAAAAATTTAAACTTAGAGAAACTTTACGTCAATCCATAAAGATGCTCATGTGATAATGTTTTCAAACTTGGGAATATCTATAATCATTCATTCATACAGACAGTGATGACAAGGAACCTGTTCTTGAGAGAGAGAAAATTATAACTTGAATGACTATAGATTAATTTGCATATGCAGACCAACTATCCTGGAATGGGAACTGATGGAGGCGGGATTGTAAAACACTGGAAGGTATTGCAGTGGCAGTGATGTAAAAAACATATTTCATCACCAGCATCACCAACTGTACATTTCATAAACCTCTAATTCACTGAATGATTAATAGCAATAGAAGTTAAACAAAGAATTTAAATCACGGTGATGAAGCAGAATTGATTCATCTGAATGTCTGAAAGTTTTTATCATTTTATCTTGGCCTTGTTTTTGAATGCACCATGTCCTTAAACAAGGTCACAAATACAGTTTCCCCTTTAGTACAGTAAGTGTGAAAACCAAACTCATGAACCTTTGACAGCAGCATCACAGTGTGATCACGTGACCTTCATAAGCGATGGAGAGACGCTGAGGGACGTCACACCCAAGAGGAAGAAGAAATCAGTCCTGTCAGAGTAAAGCTTGAGTCATCGTGTCACTGCAGCTAATTTTAAAAACTCAGATATCTACAGAAACAGCTCTGAGAGGTGCATTGGCTGGACAAACCTAAAATAAACACTTTAATGCTATTTGAGCATCGAAAACAACATTTATGGGACAGTTCATGTCAGATTTTATTACTGATTTAAAATATGTTATTAAAATGTGACTTTGGCCAGCAGTTTTTCAGTGTATTTCACCATCCAGGCAGAAAGGAGTTGGTCTTGCATGAGTGAAAAAGCTGCCTGAAAGTGTTGCAAATAAACTGACTTTCCTTGAAAGGGACTTTGATTATGTTTGACCAGCAAAAGCTGAAGCTCCAGTGACTAAAGTCGGCATTGAAATGGAAGTTGTGACCGACTTCATTTCCGTATGTGATGCATTTCAGAGTGAAATTGTCACAGAATCTATGAGGGAGGACTCAAATGCAGGATGAGTGTAACAGGTTTATTTTACAAGACAAGATGAGGAGGAGAACACAGTCCAAACAGTAGGCAGGGATGAGACACGATGACAGGCAGGTTGAAACGCAAGTTGCTTCTTTATTAGTAAGTAGACTTCTTTATTGAAATGTTGTTGTTCTGAACAAAAGCAAGATTGTGAGTGTAATTTTGTGTAGTATTATAATCATTATATTAATAATCTGACTAGATCATTTGTTTTTCACTTGCAGTCTCTAAATGTAATGCGCTTTAATATCTGTTATGCTGTTATTCTGATGTATTGAATGACAGAAAAGTGTGAATTGTACGAGAGCATTATTTTTTTCTGCCTTTTATTGGAAACATGAACAATACTGATACTTAAAGGTGCAATAGGACATTTTCGTAGAGGCTAGCAATAGCGATCTAACTTTCAAATCCCTTCATAACATCCCTTCAGAGCGTCTGAAAGCCACGCCTCCTCCAAAACACATGAAAGCACACACACAAACTTCAAACAAACAAAGTCAATGTACAGTCAATACTGCAATATATATATATATATATATATATATATATATATAATATATATATATAGAAACAGATTCAATTGCTTATTATGTGAATGAAAAATAGTATATAGAATTTCTTTTTCAAGAACCAAAAACAAAGGTTGGGTTTTACTGTACTTAGATTTATGTATATGAAATTTTATAATATAATATTCTTTCCTTTTATTTGAGTGGATATTAGTAAACCCTAATATAACGTTTTCTAAATACAAAGAGAAAGTGGGGTCAGTGTAGTCAATTATAAATCTCGTCGAATCTTTCCAAAATTTCCTTACATGAGCACAATGCCAAAATAAACGAAACAAGGTTTCAGCCAGCCTATTATTATTTACTGGGTAGTATCTGTGTAAAATTATTTCCTTAACTTTATTTACCAATAAATATTTGTTTGGCAAAGTCCAGATGGCCTTCTATAATAAACCTTCCACCAGGATAATAATAAAATATACAATGTCTTTTTGAAATAAAGAATGAACTTCCTACATAAACTCCACATAGCACGAAACACGCTGATGACGTGCAATGTCAGTGCGAACAGGGTGCGTGAGGGTATGCAAAAACTTACATCGACAGGCAGGTAGGACATTGTATCATTTCATTCGGACTGAATATAATAATTGGATAAACATTTTATGGTCCTACACCTTCCACAGACGATATATACTTATAAAAATACATTTAGACCATTTAACATAGTGAGTGCTATCAGGATATGAGGAGACTTTCAACCAGTTTAACAAAAAAATGTTTCTGAAGAAAATTACCTACTGCACCTTTAAGGTTAAAAACATTAATAATGTAAATGAAGTAAGCTTCATACGTGATACAAAGCATAAAGAAAAACACACTTCAGTGATTACACACTTTTACATCAGTTCATTAACCTTTTACTTCCATTTTCGCCTATCCATCACATCATCATGGCACTCCTGTCAATCATTCAGGGCTCCGCCCACAAAGAGATGCATAAAGGCTGTAATATTTACTGTGTTCAAAATTTACAGACTCTTGTTGTAATGCTGATTAAGAAAGAAAGAAAGAAAGAAAGAAAGTGAAAACATTAATAATGATATTTAAATAAAACCATCAAGAACATAACTCATGATGAAAGAATAATAGGTTTTTTAGGTATTCTTACTTACTGGAAGATTTTCATACACAGACGAGTTCAGTTCGGGTTTACAATCATCAAGTTGATCAGCCATTATGAATGAAGAGACAAAGTAAAAACAGGAGTGTGTTATTTAAATTTCCATGTACTTAATCAAAAGACATTTAATATTTTCACACTGACATTGAGGAGCGTTTAATTCTGTTTGAGTAAAGATGTAGGAAATCCTCAGTTAAAACATTTACCGTTGAAATTTCATACACAGATTCACTCAATTCAACATCACAAGCTTTGAGTCTGTCATGATGAGGGCTGGAATGAACCATCTGTGCCATTAAAAGAAAAAAATAGAGATTTATTTTTTTTATTTATTTATTTTTTTAATATAAACAACTCATTAGATAAAGTCACAACTACATTTAAACTTAAGTTACAAATTAATGTACCTGATCAGTAAACTACTGATAACTAAATAATTTTTTCTCACCTGAGACTCCTGTGTGTTATTTCTCTTTTTCATCCACCTGATTCCCCTTTAAAGACAATGATTTGACACAATTACAACCAATCTTATTTGATGTTTAATACACAATTATGATTTTGAACCAATGAGGTTTCTCTAGGACGTGACACTGCCTTTTTGAATGTGATGAAATCTGGTGTATCTTCAGGATTTACTGCAGTAAAGATGTGAGCTTCAGACTTCCTCATTCAATAACTAACTGAGTAGCTGTCAGTGTGGAAAGAGAGGATGGAAAATTGGAAATTTTGCCTTGGTTCACATTCATCATGACGTCTCTCTGAATTCACAACCTTCTGACTCAGTCACTCATTCACACACACTACATAGTACCACAGACACATATCTTACCAAATCAGCATCATGATGATCACTGCAGCTCCACAAACCACTCCAATGGATATGTATAATATCACCAGATGTCCTACAAAAGAGTAAAACATCTGAACAGATTCAGTTTCTTCACTTTAGAAAGAGTAATGCAAGTATATGAGCTGCTCTACCTTTAACAGTCACAGTTACAGCGTCTGATCTCTGAGATCCATGTTGATTGTGAGCCTGACAGTAGAAGCGTCCACTCTGTAGTGCACTGAAACTCTGTCCAGATCCAACAGCTGAGCTTTCATTCTCCTTAAACCATCTGAAGTTCAGAGCAGGAGGGTTTGAATCACTGCTGCAGATCAGAGTCACTGAATCTCCTGACAATATTTCACCAGATCCAGTTACGAACACTGACACGTTCCTGGGAGGGTCTAAAACAGACATATTAATGTTAATCCATTAATTTGAAGGTTAACACAGTTACTGAATCATCATTAACTCACACATGATGTTTAAAGTCACAGCATCAGAGTATTTCTCTCCATGTTCATTGATGGATCTGCACTTGTATTCTCCACTGTCATCAGAGCTGATCTTTGAGATGTTGTAGATTCTTCCAGATCCTACAATCATTCTTCCTTTAAACCAGCTGAAGTTCAGAGCAGGAGGGTTTGAATCACTGCTGCAGATCAGAGTCACTGAATCTCCTGACACTATTTCACCAGATCCAGTTATCAACACTGAGACGTTCCTGGGTGGGTCTATAATAGACAAAAGAAAGTGTATATTAAACTTTTGCTAATGTCAATCCATTAATTTGAAGGTTAACACAGTTACTGAATCATCATTAACTCACACATGACGTTTAAAGTCACAGCATCAGAGTGTTTCTCTCCATGTTGATTTCTGGATCTACACTTGTATTCTCCACTGTCATCAGAGCTGATCTTTGAGATGTTGTAGATTCTTCCAGATCCTACAAACGTTCCTCCTTTAAACCAGCTGAAGTTCAGAGCAGGAGGGTTTGAATCACTGCCGCAGATCAGAGTCACTGAATCTCCTGAAACTATTTCACCAGATCCAGTTACGAACACTGACACGTTCCTGGGAGGGTCTGAAACAGACAAAAGAAACTATATTCATATTTTGGGATTGTTAATCCACTAATTTGTTTGTTGAACCACCAATAACTCACACATGATGTTTAAAGTCACATTATCAGAGTATTTCTCTCCATGTTCATTGATGGATCTGCACTTGTATTCTCCACTGTCATCAGAGCTGATCTTTGAGATGTTGTAGATTCTTCCAGATCCTACAAACGTTCCTCCTTTAAACCAGCTGAAGTTCAGAGCAGGAGGGTTTGAATCACTGCTGCAGATCAGAGTCACTGAATCTCCTGACACTATTTCACCAGATCCAGTTACGAACACTGACACGTTCCTGGGAGGGTCTGAAACAGACAAAAGAAACTATATTCATATTTTGGGATTGTTAATCCACTAATTTGTTTGTTGAACCACTAATAACTCACACATGATGTTTAAAGTCACAGTATCAGAATATTTCTCTCCATGTTTATTGATGGATCTGCACTTGTATTCTCCACTGTCATCAGAGCTGATCTTTGAGATGCTGTAGATTCTTCCAGATCCTACAAACGTTCTTCCTTTAAACCAGCTGAAGTTCAGAGCAGGAGGGTTTGAATCACTGCCGCAGATCAGAGTCACTGAATCTCCTGAAACTATTTCACCAGATCCAGTTATCAACACTGAGACGTTCCTGGGAGGATCTAAAACAGACAAAAGAAAGTGTATATTAATCTTTTGCTAATGTCAATCCATTAATTTGAAGGTTAACACAGTTACTGAATCATCATTAACTCACACATGATGTTTAAAGTCACAGTATCAGAATATTTCTCTCCATGTTGATTTCTGGATCTACACTTGTATTCTCCACTGTCATCAGAGCTGATCTTTGAGATGTTGTAGATTCTTCCAGATCCTACAAACGTTCCTCCTTTAAACCAGCTGAAGTTCAGAGCAGGAGGGTTTGAATCACTGCTGCAGATCAGAGTCACTGAATCTCCTGACACTATTTCACCAGATCCAGTTACGAACACTGACACGTTCCTGGGAGGGTCTGAAACAGACAAAAGAAACTATATTCATATTTTGGGATTGTTAATCCACTAATTTGTTTGTTGAACCACCAATAACTCACACATGACGTTTAAAGTCACAGCATCAGAGTATTTCTCTCCATGTTCATTGATGGATCTGCACTTGTATTCTCCACTGTCATCAGAGCTGATCTTTGAGATGTTGTAGATTCTTCCAGATCCTACAAACGTTCCTCCTTTAAACCAGCTGAAGTTCAGAGCAGGAGGGTTTGAATCACTGCTGCAGATCAGAGTCACTGAATCTCCTGAAACTATTTCACCAGATCCAGTTATCAACACTGAGACGTTCCTGGGTGGGTCTATAATAGACAAAAGAAAGTGTATATTAATCTTTTGCTAATGTCAATCCATTAATTTGAAGGTTAACACAGTTACTGAATCATCATTAACTCACACATGACGTTTAAAGTCACAGCATCAGAGTGTTTCTCTCCATGTTGATTTCTGGATCTACACTTGTATTCTCCACTGTCATCAGAGCTGATCTTTGAGATGTTGTAGATTCTTCCAGATCCTACAAATGTTCCTCCTTTAAACCAGCTGAAGTTCAGAGCAGGAGGGTTTGAATCACTGCTGCAGATCAGAGTCACTGAATCTCCTGACACTATTTCACCAGATCCAGTTACGAACACTGACACGTTCCTGGGAGGGTCTGAAACAGACAAAAGAAACTATATTCATATTTTGGGATTGTTAATCCACTAATTTGTTTGTTGAACCACCAATAACTCACACATGACGTTTAAAGTCACAGCATCAGAGTATTTCTCTCCATGTTCATTGATGGATCTGCACTTGTATTCTCCACTGTCATCAGAGCTGATCTTTGAGATGTTGTAGATTCTTCCAGATCCTACAATCGTTCTTCCTTTAAACCAGCTGAAGTTCAGAGCAGGAGGGTTTGAATCACTGCTGCAGATCAGAGTCACTGAATCTCCTGACACTATTTCACCAGATCCAGTTACGAACACTGACACATTCCTGGGAGGATCTAAAACAGACAAAAGAAAGTGTATATTAATCTTTTGCTAATGTCAATCCATTAATTTGAAGGTTAACACAGTTACTGAATCATCATTAACTCACACATGACGTTTAAAGTCACAGCATCAGAGTATTTCTCTCCATGTTGATTTCTGGATCTACACTTGTATTCTCCACTGTCATCAGAGCTGATCTTTGAGATGTTGTAGATTCTTCCAGATCCTACAAACGTTCCTCCTTTAAACCAGCTGAAGTTCAGAGCAGGAGGGTTTGAATCACTGCCGCAGATCAGAGTCACTGAATCTCCTGAAACTATTTCACCAGATCCAGTTACGAACACTGACACGTTCCTGGGAGGGTCTGAAACAGACAAAAGAAACTATATTCATATTTTGGGATTGTTAATCCACTAATTTGTTTGTTGAACCACCAATAACTCACACATGATGTTTAAAGTCACAGTATCAGAGTATTTCTCTCCATGTTCATTGATGGATCTGCACTTGTATTCTCCACTGTCATCAGAGCTGATCTTTGAGATGCTGTAGATTCTTCCAGATCCTACAAACGTTCCTCCTTTAAACCAGCTGAAGTTCAGAGCAGGAGGGTTTGAATCACTGCTGCAGATCAGAGTCACTGAATCTCCTGACACTATTTCACCAGATGGACTGATGGACACTGAGACATTCTTTGGAGGATCTAAAAGGGACAAAGAATAAATCCTTAAATCATCTAATTGAAATATAATTTCCAGTTTTTAAAAAGAACAAATGAACAGATGTCTGAAGTCCAGGTTCATAAAGTAAAAGTCAAGCAAAGAGAAAAGATGATCAGGTGTTGTTGGTTATGTTTTCACATAATCATTATTTGACCTGAATCACTGAACTCATTTAGAGCCCAATCTCTGAGTTAGATTTACATTATTGATTACAGCAGCACTGTGATTCTACAGCAGTAGATCCAGTGTTTTCAATATAACTCAAAGTATTTCTTAAAAGTTGTTCCGTTTAAAATAAAACAAAATAATAATAATAAAAAAACTCTCTCATTTAGAGACACAGACATCAATAATCAGCCTGTGAATCTCAACAGTGGTGAGAATAATAAAGCATGTTGCAGTGCATTCTGGGTGCCACCAATCAAAATTTATCCATGATTCCCATCATGCATTGCTGCATCAATAAATTATGAGCTGAACTGTCTTAGTGACTTTTTAGTAATGTTAATCATTAATAATGATTATGTGAAAACATAACTAACACCACCTGATCATCTTTTGTCTTTGCTTGTGTGGCTGTTATAACTGTTACAACAGCAAAACAAATTCTAATATTAAAAAGTTAAGGGTCAAGAGCCCAACTAAAGCAAATACTGATCCCCATGATGGTGATTTTCTCCTTTGGTGATTCTGCTTGTTAACAGCAGGTATCTTCAACAATGGTCAGTCATCACTCAATTAATCATTTAATTATCTCATTAACTTTAACACTGCTTCAGTGTTCATTTAACACTCTTATTTTAAAATTCATAAATTACTAAGCAACCACTGACAGGAGTAACACAAAATAGGTGTCATTTTAAAGTTTAGAAACTCAGCTTTTTAAAGCATCCAAAAAAAAAAAAAAAAATAATAATAATAATTAATAATCATATTTTTCAGAACTCCTGCCTAGTTAATAACAAAATAGGTGTCACTTGAAAGCATTGTAGAGTCTGAACTTTACAATGAATGTAGCCAATTTGATTAACTCCTAAGTACTGAGTACTGAGTTATTTGCTGAAAAAAATAAAATAAAATAATAATAATAATAATAATAATAACAATATTAAAATCATAATTTAGGATTTTTTTTTTTTTTTTTTACTATGTACTCCAATGTGTTAAAAGCATCATAGAGCTCAGTTATATGTCATTTGAAAGGTCTCACGGAGTAGAATACAACGAGTATAATTGTTTTGGGCTTTGACTAAACTTGAGCGAGTTTTTGTATGTGAAGCCCCGCAAGACCCATATGTAAATAATAGACCGATGCAGCAGTTACGTCACGTTTTTGCACGTAACATCAAGAAACATGCTCCGATTGTGGAAAATTGGACATCACTATTTATGATTCTCACAATTAAAATGAGTCCAATATCACCATAATCCAATAAGCTGATCACGAGATATTGATCACGCAATTACGACACAGGCGCACAGACGCTAACTAAAACTAATATGTAGCTATCACTTGGCATTTTAGCTTATAACGTCATGAAACATGCATAGATTGTAGAAAATCATTACTTACAGTGGATTCTACCGACTGAAATGAGTCCAAGATCCACAAAATCCAATGCATTGGTCACGAGTTACTCCACATGAAAGTACGATTTTAAAAATGCCCATTGGGGGCGCCAATAATTAAACCAAAAGGCTACCTTGGTTCCAAATGCTGTAACTTTTGATTTCTTTATGGGATCACTATGAAATTTGATCCAGATACAGATCACATATAGGGGAACATCACCAAAAATTTTAATGTCCAAATTAAAAAAAAAAATAATAAATAAATAAATAATTTAAAAATTTCAAATGTTTCCTTTCAAACAATACCAATTTTTTGACTCTTCTTGCTAGAGTTTTGGAGTTATGCGTCTTTACTTTTTTGTGTGTCACTCAGAAAAAAATCTCTGAAAATACCCTCAGGGCTTAAAGGGTTAATACTCTGGAGTATGGTCAAGTCAAGTCGTCTTCATTTATATAGCGCTTTTCACAATACATATTGTTTCAAAGCAGCTTCACAGTGACACTGTATGTCCTACGCCTTTCCTATTCTACTTACGGAAAAAAACGGAACTGGCGCCGCGTTCGTTCCGTAAGTTGAATAGGGAAGACGTAGGACATACAGCGTAAGCTTTTTGAAGAATACGGAAGACGGAAGCACTCGCAAGGCGATCATTTGTGTTTATAAAGCATATACATTTGAATTTTTTAGAAAATAACCAATCGTTTCGCTAGATAAGACCCTTATTCCTCGTCTGGCATCGTTTAAAGCTCTTTGAAGCTGCACTTAAACTGTAATTTTGACCTTCAACAGTGGAGTCCATTGAAGTCCACTATAAGGAGAATAATCCTGGAATGTTTTCATCAAAAACCTTAATTTCTTTTCGACTGAAGAAAGAAAGACATGAACATCTTGGATGACATGGGGGTGAGTAAATTATCAGGAAAATTTTATTTCAAAGTGGACTAATCCTTTAAGGCCTTTCTGTACTCAATCATTCTCTCTCTCTACGAAATACGAAAGACTTCTAGTTTCGTTTTCTTCCAGCTGCGCTCCATTTTTCTGGCAGCTCTCTTAAGGGCCTGAGTGTGCACATTGTACCACAGCGTTGGATTAGTTTCCTTAATCTTCTTTAAGCACAGAGGAGCAACTGAGTCTAATGTGCTGGAAAAGAAATAGTCAATAGTTTCTGTTGCAACATCGAGGACTTCTAAGCTATCTGGTATGCTAAGGCGATGAAACTGATCAGGAAGATTATTTATAAAGCAATCTTTAGAGGAAGAAGTGATGGTTCTACCATATTTATGGCAGGGTGGTTTTGCAGCCTTGGCTAAATGTAGTATACATGAGACTAAATAATGATCTGAGATGTCATCGCTCTGCTGCAGAATTTCAATGGAATCAGTATAGATTCCATGTGACAATATTAGATCTAAAGTATGATTACGACAATGAGTGGGTCCTGACACGTGTTGTTTAAGTCCAGTAGAGTTTAGAATGTCTGTAAATGCCAATCCCAATGCGTCTTTAGCATTATCTACATGGATATTAAAATCACCAACAACAAGGACTTTATCCGCAGCTAGTACTAACTCCAATAGAAAATCAACAAATTCTTTGATAAAGTCTGTATGGTGCCCTGGTGGCCTGTATACAGTAGCCAGCACAAATGTCAACTTACATAACGTTACATAAAGCACCATCACTTCGATATTACTATAAATTATAGCAACACCTCCCCCTTTGCCTTTCTGACAAGGATTGTGTCGATGATCGTAACCTTGAGGGCTAGACTCATTTTAAGTAATGTAATCGTCTGGTTTTAGCCAGGTTTCTGTCAAACACAGCAAATCTAGATTATTGTCTGTGATAATATCATTTACAATAAGTGCTTTTGAAGAAAGGGATCTAATATTCAGCAACTCAAGCTTTATCATTTGTTTATCAGTATTATCTCTGTTTTTTATTTGTTGAACATCAATTTAATTTTTAACCCTTAAATGGTTTTTTTGTATTTACTAATTCGGGGTACAGACACAGTCTCTATGTGATAATATCTAGGTGAAAGAGTTTCTATGTGTTGGGAATTATCTGACTTCTGTGACGTGAGACAGCTAGCAGACGGTTGGTTAAGCCACTCTGTCTGCTTTCTGACCTGGGCCCCAGTTTGTCATGGTCTCACATATACTGCCAGGAGAGTTAATTTAACATTGGAGTTTTTGCTGTTCATGAACTCAGCCAGCTGATTTCACTATATTTCACAATACTGAACCATCATTAACTCACACATGACATTTAAAGTCACAGCATCAGAGTATTTCTCTCCATGTTCATTGATGGATCTGCACTTGTATTCTCCACTGTCATCAGAGCTGATCTTTGAGATGCTGTAGATTCTTCCAGATCCTACAAACGTTCCTCCTTTAAACCAGCTGATTTCTGCAGGAGGGTTTGAATCACTGCTGCAGCTCAGAGTCACTGAATCTCCTGACACTGTTTCACCAGATGGACTGATGGACACTGAGACGCTCTTTGGAGGATCTAAAAAGGGCGAAAATTAAATCCTTAAATCATCTCATTTAAACACAATCTCCAGAATTTAAAAATAACAAATGAATCTGCACTCACACATGACATTGAGCTCAACAGCAGGAGAGGTGTGATTGTGTCCGTGTACAGCACAGCTATATCTGCCTGCATCCTCTCTTCTGACTGACTGCAGCAGGAGTTCATTGTTTCTGTCTCTTCTCTCAGTTAATGGCTGTGAGTTTTTGTACCAGATGAATGTTGCTCTGTCAGTCAGAGTGCAGCTGCTTTTACATGTCAGACGGACTGAATCTCCCTCTGTCACTCTCTCAGGAGACTCCACCTGAAGATCTGAACACAACACACACATTATATCTAGTGTTGCTGTCATACACTGATTATTATTCAACATAATGCACAGAAGAAGAGAGAAACCTCATGAAAGTCACCTGTGACAGCAAGAGTCACTCCTGGAACACCAATCCATTTCACATTATCTTTATCAGTGATGAATCTGAAATAGTACATGCGTGAATCCTTTAGTGTCACATGACTCAGTCTGATGGTGCAGTTCTGCTGTTTATCTCCCAGATACTGAAGCCTCTGACTGTATTCAGGGTCCTCAGACAGATCTGGTAACTCTCCATTATCTTTTTTCAGTGTTTTGGTCCAGAAGACTTTCATTATCTGACGTTCAGTAGGGTATGTATAAGTGCAGCTCATTATCACTGATGAGTCCTTTACTGCACAGATGTGTGAAGGACTGTAGATCACATTCTCATTCTGACTACAGACCCCTAAAAAAGTTCACACTGAACAAATTAGCAGCAGCTTGTGCATAAACAATGCAGTGTGCAAAACTTCCCGAGCGTTTCTTAAGTGTTGCAGTGACTCACCATGAATCATGATCAGAAAGATCAGAGAAAGAGGAGGAGCCATTCTGACTGACATCACTATAGCAACACCTACAACAAATTTACAGTGGCTTATTTTTCAGCTTTAATGTCAGAGTAAAGCAGAATAATAAATAGTAGCCTACTTTTTTTATTTAAGAACATCACAGCAACAGTCATTTTTGCACTGCATGAGTTTGTAACTGTTCGTCTTTCCCTGTCCCGTTTTTGATTGACAGCACATCCTAGACAGTAGAATGCTGTCAGAACGATGGCTTTTAATTTCATACTGAGAAACTATTATGAAGCAGAGCTCTTGCTAAAGATCTGAAAGCTGACAACAGCTGTGAGACCGGCTATTTTATAACTTCCACTTTCCACCGGCACGCATCAAGGGATAATGTTGCACCAATCAAGATTGGACTGAGTTGCACATGGCTTCAGAAGCATGCTGAAGGCATTCCCCAAAGTGTCGTTATCAACGCAGTGCAAGTTCCCTCAAAAGGGAACTACACTTATCATATGATATGTGTAAAATCTACAGACATCACACAAAAGTCAGTGAACACTAACCATGAAAAACATTCTGTACTAAATGTTTGCAGCTCACAGCATAATCCCCAGACTTAAATCAACTCTGCTCAGAGTACATACGGTCCCTCTCTGAGGCCTAGTCCACACATACATGGGTATTTTTATAAACTAAGTTTTTCCTCCTCTGTTAAAAAAAAAAAAAAAAAAAAAAGATAATTAAGTGATTAATTGAGTGATGATTGACCGTTATTGAAGACACCTGATGATAACAAGCAGAAACACCAAAGGAGAAAATCAGTGCAGTGCATTCAGAGTGCCACCAATCAAAATTCATCCATGGCTCCCATTATGCATTGCTGCATGAATAAATTATGAGCTTAATTGTCTTAGTAATTTCCTTTATTATCACTAGTTTTTTTTTTGCTTTTGTTATGTGACTTTTTAGTAGCTTGTTTTCTAATGATCAAAGTTGACCTGTTTATCAGAATATGTTGCTTGTCGCCGTTGTTGAGATTCATACACTGTTTCTTGATGTCTGTGTGTTCCTAAAAGAAAGTTTTTTTTCTTATCAGAACAACTTTTAAGAAATCTTCTGGATTATATTAAAAACGCTGATCTCCTGCTGTAGAATCACAGTGCTGCTGTAATCAATAATGTAAATCTAACTCAGTGATTTAGGTCAAATAATGATTATGTGAAAACATAACCGACACCACCTGATCATCTTTTCTCTTTGCTTGTCTGGTTGTTAAAACTCAGTTAGAGCAGTCAAACAAAATCTAATATTAAAAAGTCAAGGGTAAAGAGCTCAACTAAAGCAAACACTGACCACCATAATGGTGACTTAAAAATTTTGATTTTCTCCTTTGGTGATTCTGCTTGTTAAAATCAGGTGTCTTCAATAATGGTCAGTCATCACTCAATTAATCACTTAATTATCTTATTAACTTTAACACTGTTTCAGTGGGTGGAATAAAAAATATGGCAGGACTTACTTTCTGACCCCTGGACTTTCCACCTGTGCCTTAATAATGCTCTAACTATAACGTTACAGGGAACCACAGCTGGTACAACATTATAATATTAAAGGTTAAAATTAATTGATTTGTAAGCTACTTAAATATAAATTACACATAAGGAAGTTTTTATAATAAAGTTATAATAAATTTTTAATGACATGATCATGTTTCAACTCGTTTTTTATGTAACGTTTTTATGACATTTTTACAAGCTGTTTTATTGATGCCTTTCCACGGTTGAAACACTGATTGATCGATTGCATGTGACAATATGGATTTTGGTAAGTTGTACTGTATCTTTCAACATACCTTTGGACGTTCATTTATGTTTATTTTGTGTTGTAACTAATAAAGCAGAGGAGATGATCGGTTCATGTGCGCTCTGCGTGAACTGAAGAGCTACAGCGATCTGTCACGCCACAGAGCATCAAGACAGCTCGAGAGACATCTATGCTTAAGACACTTCAGTCTATCGGAAAGTAGCCCATTTTTGATTCTTGTGAGGTTTATTGTGCTTTTCACCCCGATCTCCCCCCAAGTTAGTAGGACTCGGTTGCAGCTGGATCTCTCAACCACAAATTTTCCAAGACCCACCCCATTCAACTTCTGATTGGCTAGCAATGTTAGTTTGGTTGAGAGTGAAAGTGTTTCTCTCATACTATTAGTAGGCAAACTTATGAACTTGGATGTGTTATAAGCAATTTTTTATTTTTTTTTAAATGTAGGTCTCTCATTTTTTCCAAAGCAAAACACCACACGCCAGGGATCCGGCACAGTGCCGGAAAACTTTAAGCCCTGGAATTAACAGAGGTTTAGATGTTGATATTTTATTGGTCAAAAAATTATGCCACCATCATGGTGGTCAATGTTTACTTTAGTTGGGCTCTTGACCCTTTTATGTTTTTAAAATGATTTTTTTTAAGTAATTGCAATAGTGTTTCACAGCAAACACTTACACATTTCTGAGTCAAAAGCAGACCAGCTTGAATTTTCTGTTTGAAGGCTCTTTCAAACAAAAATCACAAAGAGGTCTCTCACTTTTTACTTGGTTTCTTGAGTGAGATTCAGCCATTACAGAATTGCAATTACAACTTTTTTTTAAGCCTTAACTGGTGCAAAACACAGTGTATCACAGATCACATCAGGTCATATGTGATGTAGGCTATCTGCTTGTTTTACACTCTTTGACCATCAGATGGTATTGTGAGCAAATGAAACCTCAAAAAATGAACCTTTTTGTGAACCACTTGGCTGAAAATCTTCAATGCTTCATGAGGTTTCATCTCACCACCGCTAACTATTACCACTCAGGCTTAGACACGAGCACTTATCATACAATCCTCAACAGTGGTGACAATAATTTTTGATACTGCAGTGCATGATGGGAGTTTTGTACTATATGGTGATACCTAGCATGCATTGCAGCATGACGCTTTTTTCCTTTTCATTTTTATCACCATTGTTGAGATTCATATGCTGATTCTTGATGTCTCTGTGTCTAAATCAGTGTTAATTTCTTTAACGAAAGCTATGATGAAAAATGTTCATTGATGACCTTTTTTTTAATGACTAAGACAAGATGATGAGAGATGACTGTGATTATATCAACACATGCAATATCGTTGACGAAAAAACTAAAACCTTGACCAAAATCACTCTTTTAAAATCACTTTTTGTTTTTGTCGAATAAAGGAGGAGACAAAACATTACAGACTGTTTTTATGAGCTTTCATGCTTAGATTTCAAGAATTTAAACCCCCAGTCAGAGCTTTTCTGTTCAAAGAACACGTTTTACTTAATCTTTACAATCTAACAACCACGCACATGTGCTTTCTACACTGAGGATGAAGCATGGATGATCTGAAAACACAGTAAGCAAGTAAGCTGGAGTTCAGGGATCTTCATTTGAGATTTTCTACTTAAGTTAAAGTGTTATAGTCGGTCTGTGTTCTGTCACAAGCCATTTGCTTTGCCACCTTTTTATTGATATATGCATTCAATTTATCATGTCCTCAGTGCAAAGTAATCAACTTCCACTAGAGATATAAACCATGAAATAATAAAAACCTCAAAAATATTTTTAAATTATGTTATAGACTAGGCCAAACTGCCTCTAATCATACATATAAATCATGTGAAAATATAGTTGTTGTTTTTTTTACAATGTTCTTCAATTACTATGTCCCTGAAGTCATCTTCCACCCTGTTAGTATGTACTTTCCCGCCTTCCAAAACTGCAATTTCATTTCATTTTCAAGAAGTGACATCATTTCTTTTTCCTGCTGGAATTCAACTGTACAAACTGAGGTAAGCTACAACTCTCACTCCTAACTTTTATTTTAGTTTTTGAAATGTTATCCTGCTTGTCCCACCCTTAAAGTTCTACCCTGTTAGGCTATATTATGGGGAATGTTTGTCCTATCAAAAAAAAAAAAATAAATAAATAAATCTGACATAGTTATAAAAGTTCTGTTTATCTGTAGAAGGTTAGCTAGATAAATGTTGATCACTCAAAGAACTATGGCTAACTTAGCTCAAAATTTTCCACCCTGTTAGATTCCACCCTGTTAGATCTAGGGAGGAAATTCTAATAGAATAAACAGTATTTAGTGTTTATAGCAAATTTTATTAATTATATGATGACATAGAACATGACATTCACAGACAGCACAATTTTGTTTGTCTTGAGTATGAGTTTTCTCATAAGCGCAGTCTTAAATGAGTTAAATAACATCTTAAATGAACTTAAGGAGTTGTGAGAACATGAGATGTGCATCAGATCTGCGCCATGTGCAGCAGGGGCAGTTCTTAAAGTCACAGCAGCAAACAAAGGAATCAAGAAATCAAAGAACAATGGTAACAGAGATAATTGTAGCTATATTGAATATGTAGTTATTGAGTTAAATGAATGTAAGACCGGATGTGTAATAGGTGATAGTCTTATTAACCATTTGATGTATGCTGATGATTTAGTTATTCTGTCCCCTTATAGTGCTGGATTACAACAGTTGCTTCGTATATGTTCAAGTTATGGTGTGCAGTATGATATCAAATTTAATACTAAAAAGAGTGTGGTTATGATTGTTAAATCCAAAGAGGATCTTAAGCAAAATTTTCCCTCTTTTTATTTGTGTGACCAAGTATTAAATGTGGTGGATAAAATAAAATACTTGGGTCACATTATTAGAAATTATTTAAATGATGATGATGATGATGATGATGTGCAGCGTCAGTGCTGTAAGTTGTAAGGACAGGCAAATATGTTGGCTCATAAATTTTATATGTGCACAGATGATGTTAAAATAGCACTTTTTAGAGCTTACTGTACTTCATTTTATAAGGGCGCATCTATGGTGTAGATATAGTAAAGCTAAAATGAAAAAGCTTCAGGTAGCATTTAATGACACATTAAGAATTTTGCTCAAGCTCCCAAGGTGGACAAGTGCGAGTCGTCCTAACCATAAATATCTATGCTTCTAATAACGTACTGGTTCTATCACTGACGGGCACGCACAATCTTCAGAAACATTGACATTTCTCTGTTCTTGCTGTACTTCATCTGCCAGTTTATGCCTTGCTCTTCTTAGCTCTGCTGCCATGTTTCCAACACCTGGCCCCACCTTGAAGCAATGATTGACAGGGCGAGGCGGGGACGTGTTCGGCTCGAAATGCATTTTCAAATACACATAGAATTTTGCTACATTCATTGCGGGACATTTAATGAAAATGCATTCGCAAGTGTCTTAACTGTAAGTGCAAATGCAATTAAGAAAAATAAAATTTAAATGGTCATTTTGCTACAATTTTTGCTTGAACGTTTTAAACGTATATAATCATTTCTTTAATACATTTTAATTTTAATTTCGCAACTTATAATGCGTTAAAATATATGTTTAAATTATATGTTAAAACTAGTGTAGGAAATAGCAAATGTAAATTATATTATTGAATTTGAATGATCATTTTGCTCCAAAAATTGCAAAATGTAAATTTAAATAGAAAGCATTGCCATTTTGCATATTACATTTCAAAACTGAAAATTGCTACACGAATGCTTCCATACTTACTGTCGGTTTTAATCTAATATTTAGAAGTATCACTTTGTTTTTATCATTTTATTTATAACTTTTTTTTTTCATTTAAAGCATTATTGCACTTGAAAAATGCACTTGAAAAATCAATTTAAGAGGGCAAATAGAGTCCCTTAATAGGAAAGATGTAACTACAGTAAGTGGAAAAGAGGGGGTACGCAGAAGGATGTTAAATCCCTCAGGGGGTACGACACTCTAAAAGGTTTGAGAACCACTGAAAAGGGATATGTAGAATTGCACAAATGTTACTGCTAAGAGTGCAATGTCAATACAGCCTTGATTCAAATTTCTCATAAGCTTAATTGAATTGGTCTAAAGAGAAAAATTATAATGACTATTTTGTCTAAAGACTACATATAAAATAGCTACCAAAATTAATGTTGGTAACTGTAGATTGACTAAAAGTAATGACTAAAAGGTGACAAAAATGCAATGACTTTTCGTTGACTAAAACTAGACACAGTGGGTGTTGCGTCAGGCCTCGGAGAGGCTTTTATTTAACAGAAATAATCATAAAACCCCCCAAAAAGAAAATAAAGTGTCCAAATAAACAGGGACCTGGTGTCCTCGTCGTGCAGGGAAACGTGAAGGAAGGGCAGTGAGCGGATAGGATGGGTCCAGGTAAGGGGCGGGGTCCGGTGGCTGCACGCGCTTCTCTCTCTCTTCAGTCCAAGGCACGAGGTGCGCTCAGCATTTAACAGCGGCGGTGACGAGGCTTCATTATCTTCAGGTGTGCCTCATCACACCCTTCGCTGTTTCTCTGTCCCAGTCCGGCTTTCCCCAAACTCCCGCCACACTGGTGGAGAATGCGGGTAAGGCGGAGCTTAGACGGCGCAGTTGGGTACCAGCTGATGACGTCATCCCCTCTCGCTCGTGGAAGTTCGGGGAAAGCCGGACTGGGACAGAAAAACAGTGAAGACAGCCTCCCAACCACCATCAGGGTAAGTGATGTTTCTTCAGTTACCATTTGCCCTGTGGTTGGTTGAGGCTGTCAACTAAAACCGTGCTTTTCTGTTCCTGTACCGGCGGTTCCCCGGTTCCGCTGACCCGCCCACTCCGACTGTATGGGGCCTGGCTGAGGAAGTAGCACTCCCGGGTGGGCGGTGCCTGCATGACGGGGATAACGCTTAGGGGAGGGGAATGTGACGGAACGGCTGCCTCTCCCTTATTATCAGCGCCACCCCGTCCTTTAAATCGCCGCCCTTCACCAGGTTCCCGACTGGAGTGGGTGTGAGAGAGAGGAGGGGCGCTGAAATAACCAGGTCTGGCGGCGTGTGAAGAGGCACACCTGAAGATAATGAAGCCTCGTCACCGCCGCTGTTAAATGCTGAGCGCGCCTCTCCTGGAAAGACCGGTATCTTTCCCCTGTGCATGCACGCTGGTGTCCTCGTGGGTCCAGGAAGGGAGCGCGGAGGGACTCCCGCACCGCCATAGATGTGAGTTGCCGGAGCCGCGGTCCGGAATGGAGAAGCATGCGTAACGCTGCAGACAGGTTAGGACGGCGGGCCGCTATTCCTCTCAGTTGTCATGGCTTAAAGAGGACGAGCCGCTGTGCCGAAGCCGCCGCCCCTCGCGCCTTAGACCAAAGAGAGAGAAGCACGTGCGGCCACCGGACCCTGCCCCTTACCTGGACCCATCCTATCCACTCACTGCCCTTCCTTCACGTTTCCCTGGCACGACGAGGACACCAGGTCCCTGTTTATTTGGACACTTTATTTTCTGTTTTTGGGGTTTTATGTTTATTTCTGTTAAATAAAAGCCTCTCTGAGGCCTGACGCCACACCCACTGTGTCTGTCGGGAACCTGGTGAAGGGCGGCGATTTAAAGGACGGGGTGGCGCTGATAATAAGGGAGAGGCAGCCGTTCCGTCACACATTTTCATCTGAAGATAAAGACTAAGACTAAATCAAAAATTAACACCGGTCTAAATAATACTGGAGTTCAAAATTTTCTATGCACTACACTGTGTTAAAATCATTCAAGATGTTAACTGTTTGCAGCAACATTTTATTGCTGTAGTGTCACAGGGTTGGCAATGCAAAACCAAAATGTATAAATGACAAAAAAAAAAAAAAAAAAAATTTTTTGCTTTGTATGCAATCGGCCATCTCACAATAACTATATCACTAAATAAAAACAGCTAATATCTGTTTACTGTAATGCACTGACCTCACTGCTTTACAACATCATATGCATATGCAGAGAAAAATCTAACATAGAAAGTCAAGGGTCAAGAGCCCAACTAAAGCAAACACTGATCTTCATGATGGTGGCATCATTTTTCTTTTTTCCTTTTCTTTTCTTTTCTTTTCTTTTCTTGACCAATAAAACAACATCTAAACCTCTGTTAATCTTCAATAAGGACTTCTGTGGACGTGTTACAGAAATAGTCAATCTGGTTAGTAATAAGTGAAGCTGGTAATGCTGCTTGTGGAGCTGTTTAATCAGATCTTGGGAGATTTACCCTGCATCCCAATGTGCATACTATCCACCCCATCTGCCCTAAATAGTATTGAAAATTACTAATGTCACATACTATTTAGGATGGGTAGTATGCACGATGAGACGCAGGCTTAATGTCTTCTTTTATCTTCTGTTGATTTCAAGGCTGTGACTGAAGTCAGTTGTAGTTCTTGTGTTTCTCTTTTCCTTCAGTGATTCTGCTTGTTAACAGCAGGTGTTCATCACTAGTGCTCAATCATCACTTAATTAATTGTTTAATTATCTCATTAACTTTAACTCTGCTTCAGTGTTACTTTAAAGGATTAGTTCACTTTCAAATCAAAATTAGCCCCAGCTTTACTCACCCTCAAGCCATCCTAGGTGTATATGACTTTATTCTTTCTGACGAACATAATCAGAGAAATATTAATAGATATCCTGACACATCCGAGCTTTATAATGGCAGTGAAATGGACCAATGAGTATGAGCTGTGCTTCCATTCACATACATCCATCATAAACGTGTACTCCACATGGCTCCGGGGAGTTAAAAAAGGCCTTCTTTTACAGACATGTTGATCTGTTTTATCAGTGCAGAAATGTTTTCTGAAAACACCTGCAATTGCTGATAAAGAAGCAACTCAACAAAAGTCAAGGGTCAAGAGCTCAACTAAGGCAAACACTGATCTCCATGATGGTGACCTCAAACCAAACATTTTCAATAAGACATCAACATCTAAACCTCTGTTAATTCTCAATAAAAACTTCTGTAGACGTGTGACAGAAATAAAGTCAGTCTGGTTAGTAATAAGTGAAGCTGGTAATGCTGTTTGTGGAGTTGTTTAATCAGAACTTGAGAGATTTAATGTCTTTTATCTTCAGTTCATCTAAGACTGTGGTTGAAGAAAGTTGTAGTTTGTGTTCTTATTTCTCTTCCTTTCAGTGCTTGTTCACAGCAGGAGTTTGAATGATTGAAATAATGTTTCAGGAACATCATACTAACCTTTAAATAACATTCTACTAACATTAAGGAAACTGAACATTTGCATGTTCTTGGAATGTTACAAATCAACGTTCCTAGAATGCTGAATTTTAGATCAAAATTAAGTTGAAAGAACATTTGAGGAACATTATACCTTATAAAAATGTTCATCTAATATCAAGAAAACTGGACCTTTTTTACATTCCCAGAACCAACACTAAATATTGAGAGAATGTTCTTATAACAAAATTCTGTTAGCTGGGTATTTTACCAGTGATTACTTTTTCCTGGGGCTACTATTAGGGCTAACTGGACCATGCTGATTAGTCAAAATCTTTGTTTCAAATATTGTGTTATCATAAGTCCCATTGCACTTACAGGAGAGCAGAAACAGCAGAAGAAGAGGAGGAGCTGTTATTAATGACATCACTGCAGGAAACTAAATCGTTTACACAACAACACGTCATCTATAGTTCCATAAAAAACTATAACATCAGTTTACTATATTATAAACACTGTAAAAATGATTTTACTGTTAGTAGTTTTTCACGGTTGAAACACATGAGCTCTGGATGTTCAGAGGTTATTATGAAAGAAAATGTTTCTCGCTTCAAGTTTCTTCTGTGAATGGAGATTCATTAGATATACAATATTCATTACTGAACAAATGTAACTCTTACCGTGTTGTAGTTTCAGACACAGCAATCAGACTGCAAATGCAAGCTAAAAACTTTCTTCTGCTGTTTTTGCAATTTTTTCCCTTCCTCTTTTTAAATTCTATTTTTGTCACAGTCACATTCAAGTTTGTCTTAGTTGTCATGGACTTTCAGTTTATTTTCCTTTTTTTTTTTTTTTCAGTTTATTTTCTTTTATTTTTTTCATATTCAGTGTTTTTTGTTCCGTTTTCACCCCTGCTTGCACCATAGACTTTCCACCAGTCAAACTCATGTGCCTTCAACAGGGAGAAAGCTCCCTCGAGAATCATTTAGAGGGGTTTCTGGATTTGCCCATCAGACCAACTTCCCAGACTACTGCCTGTGCACATTCCTGTATGTCGGACTCAATGCCGCCACACGTGCACAGCTGTCCGGAGAGGGGTGGAGTGGGTGCTGGCCTCCTGCGGATCAGCACTCCCCATCCAGTGCCCAGCCAGAACCATCCAGATGGCGAGGATCAACACCCTGAGCCCACTGCAGGTAGCGCGACAGGCCGCAATTTATGAGCCTGCGCCCACAAGGGTGACTTGGGATTACATCGCTACATCATTAAAACGTTATTAAAACAGACATATTGAACTGCTTTATCAATGCAGAAATGTTTTCTGAAAACACCTGCAATTGCTGATAAAGAAACAATTCAACAAATGTCAAGGGTCAAGAGGTCAACTAAAGCAAACACTGATCTCCATGATGGTGAATGAAACATTTTCATTAAGACATCAACATCTAAACCTCTGTTAATTCTCAATAAGAACTTCTGTAGACGTGTGACAGAAAAAAGTCAGTCTGGTTAGTAATAAGTGAAGCTGGTAATGCTGTTTGTGGAGTTGTTAAATCAGATCTTGAGAGATTTAATGACTTTTATGTTCAGTTCATCTAAGGCTGTGGCTGAAGAAAGTTGTAGTTTGTGTTCTTATTTCCCTTTCTTTCAGTGCTTGTTCACAGCAGGTGTTTGAATGATTGAAAGAATGTTTCAGGAACATCATAACCTTTAAATAATGTTCTACTAACTTTAAGGAAACTAGACATTTTTATGTTCTTGGAATGTTGCAAATCAACGTTCCTAGAATGTTGAATTTTAAATCAAAATTAAGTTGAAAGAACGTTTGAGGAACATTATACCTTATAAAAAAGTTCCTCTAACGTCAGGAAAACTGGACGTTTTTTACGTTCCCAGAACCAACACTGAATATTTAGAGAATGTTCTTATAACAAAATTCTGTTAGCTGGGTATATAGTGTGTGTGAATTAATGACTGAGTCAGAAAGTTGTGAATTCAGCAAGCAAAAAATTTACATATTGCAGCTTTAAGCATCAGAAACAACATTTATGGAACAATTCATTTCAGATTTTACTGCTGATTTGAAATATGTTATTAAAATGTGACTTTGGCCAGCAGTTTTTCAATATATTTCACCATCCAGGCAGAAAGGAGTTGGTCTTGCATGAGTGAAAAAGCTGCCTGAAAGTGTTGCAAATAAACTGACTTTCCTTGAAAGGGACTTTGATTATGTTTGACCAGCAAAAGCTGAAGCTCCAGTGACTAAAGTCGGCATTGAAATGGAAGTTGTGACTGCCTTCATTTCCGTATGTGATGCATTTCAGAGTGAAATTGTCACAGAATCTATGAGGGAGGACTCAAATGCAGGTTGAGTGTAACAGGTTTATTTTACAAGACAAGATGAGGAGGAGAACACAGTCCAAACAGTAGGCAGGGATGAGACACGATGACAGGCAGGTTGAAACGCAAGTTGCTTCTTTATTAGTAAGTAGACTTCTTTATTGAAATGTTGTTGTTCCGAACCACAGCAAGATTGTGAGTGTAATTTTGTGTAGTATTATAATCATTATATTAATAATCTGACTAGATAATTGGTTTTCTCTTGCAGTCTCTAAATGTAATGCTCTTTAATATCATATATATTATTGAATGACAGAAAAGTGTGAATTGTACAACGAGATCATTATTTTCCTGCTTTTCATTGGAAACATGAACAATACTGATACTTAAAGGTGCGCCTCCTCCAAAACACACAAAAAAAAAACACTCGGCAAAGCGTCACAAGAGGTGGCGTTAAACTACCTCATGTCTCAAAGCACATAACATTACAATAAAAATGAACATACATAAACAACTTAGAGAGCTTGTACCTGACTGCTGCAGATTCATTTCAGTGCTGATACTGTTGACATAGAACCGCATAAATCCGAGTCTGAGGACGTGAACTGCACCAGTTAGAACGTCACGGGTTGCCACCTCTTAGTTAGAGTAGTTATGGTGTGAACGCAGCATAAGCTGATTTTTTTATTTGGTAGGAACTGCAAAAAAGGTGGCTGCTGTTTGTTTGTCGTGCTCTGTGACTGATGTCTTCCTACATAAACTCTTTTTTTTTTGTTAACTAAACTTCGAACAAACAAAGTCAATGTACAGTGCAAAATTGCACTGACATTGTATCATTTCATTCAGACCGAATATAATGATTGAACGAACATTTTATGGTCCTACACCTTCCACAGATGATATATACTTATAAAAATACATTTAGACCATTTAACATAGTGATTGCTATCAGGATATGAGGAGACTTTCAACCAGTTTTACAAAAAAATGTTTCTGTATAAAATTACCTATTGCACCTTTAAGGTTAAAAACATTAATAATGTAAATGAAGTAAGCTTCATACGTGATACAAAGCATAAAGAAAAACACACTTCAGTGATTACACACTTTTACATCAATTCATTAACCTTTTGCTTCCATTGTTGCCCATCCATCTATAAAATGATCCCCAAATTACTTCAATCACATGTCATCATGGCACTCCTGTCAATCATTCAGGGCTCCGCCCACAAAGAGATGCATAAAGGCTGTAATATTTACTGTGTGTTTAAAACATTACAGCCTCTTGTTGTAATGCTGATTAAGATAGAAAGAAAGTGAAAACATTAATAATGATATTTAAATAAAAGCATCAAGAACATACCTCATGAGGAAAGAATAATAGGTCTTTTAGGTATTCTTACTTACTGGAAGATTTTCATACACAGACGAGTTCAGTTCGGATTTACAATCATCAAGTTGAGCAGCCTTTATGAATGAAGAGACAGTAAAAACATTACTGTGTTATTTAATTTTCCATATACTTAATCAAAAGATATTTGATATTTTCACACTGACATTGAGGAGCGTTTAATTCTGTTTGAGTAAAGATGTAGGAAATCCTCTGAACATTTACCGTAACATTCTCATACACAGGTTCATTCAATTCAACATCACAAGATTTGTGTCTGTCATGATGAGGTCTGGAATGAACCATCTGTGCCATTAAAAGAAAAAAAAAAAAAAACTGAATATATAAACAACTCACTAGATAAAGTCACAACTACATTTAAAGTTTAACTTTTAGTTACAAATTAATGTACCTGATCAGTAAACTACTGATAACCAAATAAATTGTTCTCACCTGAGACTCCTGTGTGTTATTTCTCTCTTTCATCCACCTGATTCCCCTTTAAAGACAATGATTTGACACAATTACAACCAATCAGAATTTATATGATGTTTAATACACAATTATGATTTTGAACCAATGAGGTTTCTCTAGGACGTGACACTGCCATTTTGAATGTGATGAAATCTGGTGTATCTTCAGGATTTACTGCAGTAAAGATGTGAGCTTCAGACTTCCTCATTCAATAACTAACTGAGTAGCTGTCAGTGTGGAAAGAGAGGATGGAAAATTGGAAATTTTGCCTTGGCTCACGTTCATCATGACGTCTCACTGAATTCACAACCTTCAGACTCAGTCACTCATTCACACACACTACATAGTACCACAGACACATATCTTACCAAATCAGCATCATGATGATCACTGCAGCTCCACAAACCACTCCAATGGATATGTATAATATCACCAGATGTCCTACAAAAGTGTAAAACATCTGAACAGATTCATTTTCTTCAATTTAGAAAGAGTAATGTAAGTGTATGAGCTGCTCTACCTTTAACAGTCACAGTTACAGCGTCTGATCTCTGAGATCCATGTTGATTGTAAGCCTGACAGTAGAAGCGTCCACTCTGTAGTGCACTGAAACTCTGTCCAGATCCAACAGCTGAGCTTTTATTCTCCTTAAACCAGCTGAAGTTCAGAGCAGGAGGGTTTGAATCACTGCTGCAGATCAGAGTCACTGAATCTCCTGCCCAAATCTGACCAGACTGAATGATGAGCACAGAGATGTTCCTCGGTCGGTCTAAAATAGATGAAAGAAAGTGTATATTAGTGTTTTGCAATTGTTAAACCATTAATTTGATGGTTACCACAGTTACTGAACCATCATTAACTCACACATGACGTTTAACATCACAGTATCAGAGTATGACTCATTATGTTCATTTCTGGATCTGCACTTGTATTCTCCACTGTCATCAGAGCTGATCTTTGAGATGTTGTAGATTCTTCCAGATCCTACAAATGTTCCTCGTTTAAACCAGCTGAAGTTCAGAGCAGCAGGGTTTGAATCATTGCTGCAGATCAGAGTCACTGAATCTCCTGACACCATTTCACCAGATGGACTGATGGACACTGAGATGCTGTTTGGTGCATCTAAAAGGGACAAAAATTAAATCCTTAAATCATCTCATTCAAACCCAATGTCCAGTTTTTAAAAAAGAACAAATGAATCTGTACTCACACACGATATTGAGCTGAACAGCAGGAGAGGTGTGATTGTGTCCTTGTACAGCACAGCTATATCTGCCTGCATCCTCTCTTCTGACTGACTGCAGCAGGAGTTCATTGTTTCTGTCTCTTCTCTCAGTTAATGGCTGTGAGTTTCTGTACCAGATGAATGTTGCTCTGTCAGTCAGAGTGCAGCTGCTTTTACATGTCAGACGGACTGAATCTCCCTCTGTCACTCTCTCAGGAGACTCCACCTGAAGATCTGAACACAACACACACATTATATCTAGTGCTGCTGTCATACACTGATTATTATTCAACATAATGTACAGAAGAAGAGAGAAACCTCATGAAAGTCACCTGTGACAGCAAGAGTCACTCCTGGTTTACCAAACCATTTTCCTTCTGTTATATTGGTGATGAATCTGAAATAGTACTTGTGTGAATCCTTCAGTGTCACATGACTCAGTCTCATAGTGCAGTTCTGCTGTTTATCTCCCAGATACTGAAGCCTCTGACTGTATTCAGGGTCCTCAGACAGATCTGGAGACTCAACACCCTTTTTTACAGTGCCTTTTGTCCAGAAGACTTTCTTGATCTGATATCCAGCAGGGTATGTATAAGTGCAGCTCATTATCACTGATGAGTCCTTTAGTGCACAGATGTGTGAAGGACTGTAACTCACACCCCAATCAGCACTAGAAACCCCTGAAACACAGAATTCATCCTGAACAAATTAGCAGCAGCATGTGCATAAAAATGCAGTATCCAATTTATCTTGAATGTTTCTGAAGTGTTGCATTGACTAACTGTGAATCATGAGCAGAAAGATCAGATGAAGAGGAGGAGCCATTCTGACTGACGTTGTTATCAGCACCTACAACAAATATACAGTGGCATATTTTTGAACTTTAAAATAATGACACATAATACCATATGTGTCACTATTCTTGGACATACAGATGAAAACATCTCGGGTTACGACTGTATCCCTGGTTCCCTGAGAACATGGAATGAGACACTGCGTCCTGAGACACTATGGGGAACGCCTCCACGTGACTGGTATCTGAATCAACTGTAAAATCACGGCAATCCTATTAGCTGGCGACAGTCTATGATGTCATACTAGTGCGACCAGGAAGTCTATAAGGGGTGCCTAGAGAACATGTCATCCACTTTTTTTGTCTGGAGAGACTGAACAGGCAGCCCGGAGGCATGGCCTCGAGACACAGTGTCTCATTCCCTGTTCTCAGGGAACCAGGGTTACAGTTGTAACCCGTGACGTTCCCTTTCGAAAGGGAACTCGCACTGTCCTGAGACACTATGGGGAACAAAATACCCATGCTGCCATGCTGAAGGGAGTGAGTGCTGAAAAATGGCTGTGACTAAGCACAATAATAGCAGTTTCAACTGAAATGCCAGAATCACTCCCCCTTCTGGTCACACACTAGGCTGTTAGTGACAATATTCCCTATGGCCACTGCCCGAGTTACATGCTCAATGAGAAAGTGCCTTCATATAGTACTGGAAGAACTTGTCAAAAGGCTGCTCAAGAGCTTGGAACCAGCATCTTCACTGGGAAGGGGTTCCTTTAAGGGAATACGGCCAGGGGCCAAAAGTCACTTTTAGGAGGACATTTTGTCAACCCCCAGAACCACCAGGGAGACTAACCTGGTCTGACTTGTGACCTAGTCTAACCAACAACCTGTCTGTTACCTAAACAGAGCCTCTTACCATAATTGCCTCATGAGAGGTAACCAGATGAGAGGAACTGCAGAAGAGGCAGTAACCAGCTCACACCGGACAAAGAGACATTCTGGGGAGCAGGACTCAGCATAGCGCTTTCCAACACTTACAAACAAAGAGAGTTACTCTGTTTGACCCTGGACCTACAGAGCGCTTCTTTTTAAAGTACTATGAAGGCTGGGTACTCTACATAGGCTCCCAAATGAGAGGAGCACCTCCAGCTCTTTTAGGAGCTGATCTACCAAGGGGGTTCACAAGAATCTCCCAACCTTTCAGACCAAACTCAGGGAGTGAGGCTTTCTATAGGACGATCCTTACCTGAGTAGAGTATCAACTAGAATGGGGTTAGAACTCAATCTGTGTACTCTGGGAAGCCAGGACACTCAAACTAGCTAGAAGTGCTAGGAATGTAGCTCAACCCGGAGGATTGCCAGTCTAAAATAGCCAACGGGGGTATGCAGGCTTGGAATACTCATTCACATTGCCACACAAGCGATGTACTCAATATATCACTTTCTACCCCTTAAAACCAGAGGTCTTTAACCCTGCTCCTGGGGACCCACTGTCCTGCAGAGTTTAGCTCCAACCCTAATCAAACACACCTGAACCATCTAAGCTCTTCAGGATCACTTGAAAATCACAGGCAAGTGTGCTGAAGCAGGTTGGAAATAAATTTTGCAGGACAGTGGGTCCCCAGGAGCAAGATTTAAGACCTCTACCTTAAACAATGGGAGTACAGATCCAGAGGTGTAAAGTCCAGGGGTCAGAAAGTAAAAGTCCTGCCATATTTTTTATTTCACCCACTGAAGCAGTGTTAAAGTTAATGAGATAATTAAGTGATAAATTGAGTGATGATTGACCATTATTGAAGACACCTGATGATAACAAGCAGAAACACCAAAGGAGAAAATCACAATTTTTAAACCACCATCATAGAGATGAGTGTTTGCTTTAGTTGCGCTCTTGACCCTTGATTTTTTTTAATATTAGAGTTTGTTTGGGCTGTTGTAACTAAGTTATAACAGCCAGACAAGCAAAGAGAAAAGATGATCAGGTGGTGTTGGTTATGTTTTCACATAATCAGTTTTTGACCTGAATCACTGAACTCATTTAGAGCCCAATCTCTGAGTTAATTTACATTATTGATTACAGCAGCACTGTGATTCTACAGCAGAAGATCAGCTTTTTCAATATAATCCAAAGGATTTCATAAAAGTTGTTCTGATAAAAAAAAAAAAAAAAAAAGTCTTTCTTTTAGACACCAAGAATCAGCCTGTGAATCTACCTCCATAACAGTGACTTCAAACTTTATTATTTTCAATAAAACAGCGCTAAGGCTTCCTGGAGGCTACTGTAAGTGAAGGCTGCCCGTGCAGGGCCAGCGCTAAGGGGCCAATGTTTTGCCAATGAGCAAATTCTCAGGGGCCCTGTGCTGGCAGCCCTAAGTGGGCTCGTAAAGGGCCAGTGCAGGCTTGTTTGCAGGGTATGTTCTCTAGGCGCCCCTTATATACTTCCTGGTCGCACTAGTATGACGTCATAGACTGTCGCCGGCCAATAGGATTGCTGTGATTTTACAGTTGCTTCAGATACCAGTCACGCGGAGACATTCCCCCTTAGTGTCTCAGGATGCTGTGTGAGTTTCCTTTCGAAAGGGAACACTAGCTCAACTACAAAAAAAAAAAAAAAAAAAAAAAAAACACCCACTGTATCTTCACTATAGCTTCACATGTACTAGAATGTGGTTCACCTAATGTAGCATCGGTGCCCTTATTGCATATTCTGATTTTGCTGAGTTAGATGCGTTCCTGGGTCAACATTCCTGTCTGAAAATGTTGTGCTAACCATATCTCTACCCTTAAACTTAACCCTACCCATAAATAATCCATAAAATAAGAGGGAAATGATAGATGAATTATACTGATGTAGAAGCACTTAACCCTGGTTGTAAGTCTAAATTTGACATAAACTGTAAACTGTCCCTTAAATCTGATTGGTTGATTGGAATGTTGATCATGCTGCACTGCACCCTGAACTTCCTCTTTCTTGTCAGTGAAAATTTGGCACCATCCATTTCGAGATTGATCAGAACAAACCAAAAGAGAAATAAGCTCTAGTTCTTTGCTTAATACACACAGAAATCATTAAAATACTTTATTTATCAAAGAAAATGAAAGCAACAGTCATTTTTGCACTGCATAAGTTCGGAACTGTCCAACGTTTTTCCCCTCTGCCAGAACGATGGCTTTTAATTTCGTACTGACAAACTGTTATGAAGCACCTTGGTTGACTTTTATCAGCGCATTGCTAATGTTAATAGCACATACTCTTGGGCTAGCTGTCACACTTTTACTCTGGTGAATATTTCTCATGGCAGGTTACATGCACTGTATAGAGACATAATTTAATATGTAAGTCTTGGATATAAGTCTATAATCACCCTTCATTACATAGTTATCTGTTGTGTAAAATTTTTTATCAAGGTGTTTGTCAATAACATACAAAATACTGCTAGAGAAAACACATTTTTGTGCTATTGGACTTTTGATTTTAAGCCATTTAGTTACTGAGACACAGCCCTGTGACAGCTAGCCCCAACCAATCTCCCCTAAATCCCCCACACATTAAAAAAATTGGACAGAATTGTTATAAAATCAAGCTCTTACCCGTTTCACCAACACTCGTGACTGACAGCACTACAAATGACAAGGGTGGAGACAGTTTTGCCGTTTTCACACTGAATGACATGTGATTAACACATATTTTTGCAGATCGAGCAGAAGAAGTTTTAGTTGACAACATTAGACTAAAGGCATAAAGGTTAAACTGAGAGAAACTTTAGAGGTTTAGAGGAATCTGTTGTGAACTTATGGAAAAATACATCAGTTATCATCATTTTTTTCATGACGGCGGTTATCATCATCCACAACTACTGAAGGACTTTATTCTCTCCCACTGGACTTGTGTGTGTACGTGAGATGCGTGGTGGACCAAAGCACTGTGAGACAAGGGAGGAGGGACTGAAAATGTGTCTAAACGTTTTTTTTTTTTTTTTTTTTTGCCCTGTTCGCATTTGTATTGTTCTACTACTTACACAATTATTTTAAGTATATATCATTATATATTTGCAATACACCGTGTGGTTTTTAATTATATTTTTAGGGGAGCCAACCCTCAGATGGGGTGGATCCTGACGCCCCTGCAATTTCCACCTATGCTGCAGCCATAACTAATCATCATTCTATTACATTGCTGATGGAGGCAGAATTTATTCACCTAAATGTCTGAAAGTTTTTATAATTTTATCTTGCAGCCTTGTTTTCGAATGCATCATAAACAAGGTCACAAATACAGTTTCCTTTTTAGAGTGAAAGTGAGAAAACCAAACACGTGAACATTTGACAGCAGCACCACAGTGTGATCACGTGACTCTCATAAGCGATGGAGAGACACTGAGGGACGTCACACAAGGAGGAAGAGGAAATCAGTCCTGTCAGAGTTCAGCTTGAGGCCTTTTTTTACATATCCAATATGGCCGCTCTAGTAGTGGAAGTCCTGCCTTCTAAATAAAAGATCAAATGAGCAGTTGGTAAAGTCATCGTGTCACTGCAGCTGCTTTTAAAAGCTCCAGTTTCCACAAAAACAGTTCTCAGATGTGCGTTCAGGACTGCACATGTGCATTGGCTGGACAAACCTAAAATAAACACATTTTTTAATGCTATTTGCACATAAGAAACAACATTTATGAGACAGTTCATGTCTGATTTTGTTGCTGATTTGAAATATGTTATTAAAATGTAACTTTGGCCAGCAGTTTTTCAGTGTATTTCATCATTCAAGCAGAAAGGAGGTGGTTTTGCAGGAGTGAAAAAGCTGCCTGAAAGTGTTGCAAATAAACTTTAAAGGGACTATGATTATGTTTGACCAGCAAAAGCTAAAGTTCCAGTGACTAAAGTCGGCCTTGAAACGAAAGTTGCAACCAACTTCACTTCCATATTGTGACACATTTCAAAGTGAAATGGCTTATAAAACAAGAAAACAAACAAACAAAAAAAAAAAAAAACAGAATAGGACTTGATTTATCCATCAGTTGTTGATTGGATTGTGAAAAGTGAGCATTGAAATGATCCACAGGTGTGTCAGCTAAGACTACTAGTATTGAGAATACTAATTTATTGAATGAAAGATGAATTCAAAATGTTCAATGTTAAAAGTGTATTTAATAGAACATTTGTATTCCTACACTGATCATAAATATGTTTACAGTGACACAAACAACAACAAAACACTAATAAACTATTAGCATGAACTGTGTGCAATTATAACCAAACAAGTCACAATGCATAAGGTAACCATATATTTTCATGACGACATTATTTGCCGGCCACAAGTCTTTGACTTCCACTAATTTATTAAATTTTATTTTAATAAAAAATTAATTCAAAATGTTAAATATTAAAAGTGTATTTACTAGAACATTTGTATTCCAGCAGCGATAGACTGGTGGTTAGCGCGCCGACATATGGCGCAAATGCGTTCACGGCGACCCGAGTTCGATTCCTGTCTCGAGGTCCTTTGCCGATCCTGACCCCCTCTCTCTGCCCAATGCTTTCCTGTGTGCTCTCTACTGTCCTCTCTGAATAAAGGCATAAAAATATAGCTTCAAAATAAACAATTAGCATTAACTGTAAGCCATTATAATCAAACAAGTCAAGCAACAATATATTAATATATTATAAGTTTACAAGGATTAACCATTTTGAAATGTTTAAAAGGCACATATCATAGTCTGGAGTGATGTCGAGAGAAGAAAGACAGAGTGGGACATTTAATAGCACAAGATTAATCTCTATTGAGAGCTGGACACTTACGGTAACATTCTCATAAACTGTAACATTCTCATACAGAGGGATGTTCATTTTAGGAGCGTTGGTGCAGGGATGAACAGCCTTAATGGAAGAGAGATAGAAGAAAACATGAGAACCAAGAGAAAGAGGAAAACAAAACTAGTTTCTGAATTAGGGTAGGGTCGACGATAAAGAAGTACACTTACCATCACATTCTCATACACATATGAGATCAGTTTATGATCAGAGTTTACACTCATGCTATCAGAATTGTTTGTGGAGGACTGAGAGGAAGAAAACAGAAAGAAATCCAGCAGTGTTGCAATCAGTTCAGTTCATGTTCAATGTCAAACCTTGTAGTTGAGCCCATATTGTAGTGAAAAGGACTGACCTTGGACTGCAGTTTCTTCCTGATCATACAGCTGCTCGAAAAGACAACATATTATATTAGCAACATAATATTTAACTACATAACTAAATACAAATAAGAAAATTCAGATTCTTACCAGGTTAGTAACACAATGATGAGAGCAGCTACAACTCCACAAAGTGATACTACAATTGCTATATGATATATCTTCCAATGTTGTACTGGGAGAAGAGGAAAGATAAAGAGAAACTAATCAGTTTACCTCCATTTAAAAAGAGTAATAGAAGTACATGAGCTCAACCTAAAAGAAACTCTTCATGTTTTGCGATTGTTATTCCATTAATTTGATGGTTAGTACAGTCACTGAACCATCATTAACTCACACGTGATGTTTAAAGTCAAAGTAGCAGAGTATTTCTCTCCATGTTCATTGATGGACTTGCACTTGTATTTTCCACTGTCATCAGAGCTGATCTTTGAGATGCTGTAGATTCTTCCAGATCCTACAAACATTCTTCCTTTAAACCAGCTCATTTTTGCAGGAGGGTTTGAATCACTGCTGCAGATCAGAGTCACTGAATCTCCTGACACTATTTCACCAGATGGACTGATGGACACTGAGACGCTCTTTGGTGCATCTGAAAAGGACAAAATTTAAAACTTTAAATCATCTCATTCAAGCACAATCTCCAATTTTTAAAAGAACAAATTAATCTGTACTCACATGTGACATTGAGCTCAACAGCAGGAGAGATGTGATTGTGTCCGTGTACAGCACAGCTATATCTGCCTGCATCCTCTCTTCTGACTGACTGCAGCAGGAGTTCATTGTTTCTGTCTCTTCTCTCAGTTAATGGCTGTGAGTTTCTGTACCAGATGAATGTTGCTCTGTCAGTCAGAGTGCAGCTGCTTTTACATGTCAGACGGACTGAATCTCCCTCTGTCACTCTCTCAGGAGACTCCACCTGAAGATCTGAACACAACACACACATTATATCTAGTGCTGCTGTCATACACTGATTATTATTCAACATAATGCACAGAAGAAGAGAGAAACCTCATGAAAGTCACCTGTGACAGTAAGAGTCACTCCTGGTTTACCAATCCATTTACCATTATCAGTTGTGAATCTGAAATAGTACATGTGTGAATCCTTCAGTGTCACATGACTCAGTCTGATGGCGCAGTTCTTCTGTTTATCTCCCAGATACTGAAGCCTCTGACTGTATTCAGGGTCCTCAGACAGATCTGGATGCTCTCCATTATCTTTTGCCAGTGTTTTGGTCCAGAACACTTTCTTGATTTTATATTTAGGAGGGTATTTATAAATGCAGTTCATTATCACTGATGAGTCCTTTAGTGCACAGATGTGTGAAGGACTATAACTCACACGCCAATCATCATCATCATCATCATCATCATCACTGAAACCTCCTGAAACACAGAATTCATCATGAGCACAATATATCATCAAAATGTGTTATATAATTTGATAGGTATTTTATCCTTAATAAATCCTTGAAATATGCAACATGCAATACATCAATGAGTGCAAAACAATTCTGTGAACAGTTGCAGTGACTCACCGTGAATCATGAGCAGAAAGATCAGAATAAGAGGAGTCATTCTGACTGACATCAGCATTGCAAAACCTACAACCAAACATGCAGACGATTTTCAAAATTATATTTTTGGTATTTTGTAATTAACCATAATTTGAGCGGTCTCCTACAGTGGATAGAAATCCCCTGTGAGATCAGCAAATCTCGCCGAGTTGGACGCCCACCTGTATCTATTACAGTTTTTCCTCAATCGCTTTGGCTCAGTTCTCAAATGAGAATTTTTTTTTTTCTCTCAAAACAGTTAGACTCTTGTTAACACCAGATTTAAATTTCTTATTAATTTAAGAAAATCACATGTGCTTTGGCGGATGTGTGCAAAACTGTAAGTACAACTGTCTATAATTGGCACAGTCACTGAATGCATGAGGCTTGTTGATCAAAACTGATGAGTTCTTCACAACTTCTAAACATCATTTCATCGTGTGAGCCGCCACACACAAAATTATCTATTCAGTTATCAAAATCTGTCAAACATGCATGTATATTCCATATCTGACATGAAATGTTTAATTAGCAAATGGCCTGCTATTGTAATGAAATAAAAATCACATTTTACCAATCAACCAACTGAGTTTAGAAGCATGTGTATGGAGTTGGCCAACACAATCACTACTATTTTTGAACATGGAGGAACGTCACAACCCTAAACAGCAGCAGCTATACAGTACATTAATTTTTGTATAAATGCGTTACATGTAAATCCAAAGTTGCTTGTAAGAGCAATATGAAGATATGTAAGAATGTGTGGTGGTGTTCAGAGAAAACAATAAATTAGCAACTGATACTACAACTGCTGTATGATATATCTTTCAATGTGGTACTGGGAGAAAATATGTGACATGTAAAAGAATATTCAGTTTACATGTCACATATTTCTACAAAAAGAAATGTACAGAAATAAAAATGTTCTTTCTTTGTGTGTGTGTGTGTGTGTGTGTGTACTACAGTACTGACTTTTCCCAGTAAATATTTACCTACTGTTGAAATCTGTATCTAAAAAGCTCGTTGAGATACTGTGGTAGATTTTCCAAGACGCACCTGACTTAAGTTACCTATTCCTGGGGCATCTCCTAATCGACACCCGAGCGTCTCCAGTCGACACTCAATAAATTTCCTGATCTTTCGGAGCGTCTCCAGTCGACACTCAATAGTACTTGGAGCATCTCCAAATCGACACTCAATAATATATAATCTTTCGGAGCGTCTCCAAATCGACACTCAATAATATATGATCTTTTGGAGCGTCTCCAAATCGACACTCAATAATATCTCGCTCAACGTCTTGACCCTCAAAAACCTAGTGTTCCCTAACCTGACTTGCTGCAGCAATAACCAGAGACTCCAGTTTTTGTCCTTCAAAGCTTTAATCACGGCCGGGAGAGTTCCCATCAATTCCAGAGAATCTCTCTCCAAACAAAGGAATACAGCAGGTTTTATAGGATTTCAGGTACATTTCACAGTCAGTATGGCATGATCTATTACTCATTATCATCAGTCTTAATATGTTTGGTTCAGATTTAAGAAAAACAGTTCCTCTGTCCCGCTTACTGGCGGAATAAATTTAGATTAGAACAACTGAATCATAAGATCATCAAAAAATATCACCGGGTTAATAGTTCAGATTACTCAATAGGTTAAAACAATTTTTCAAAGACTATTTTTTATCCTTAGAAGGATGCTGTCTAGCCAGCACAGCAGAATTGTTCCACTTGTTACAACACTCAGTCCTAGTGACTATTTCTCTATTTCAAAGTTAGCTTATTAGGCCTGTAGAAGAAAATAAATGTTAGTTCATTATTAATTAGTTCAAAATTTCCATCACAATACACAAGAGCATTCAGCTAGACGGAACTGAAATATTTCCATGGTGAAAAAACATCTAAAGATTTTGACCAGTGTGGCTCACGCTTTTTATTTTGGTGGCATTTGTCAACTTACTGACACAATAACTAGGTTTTGAAGCATGTTGTTTTGGGTGAGTAACTACATTTTGCAGACATGCAATAGAGTTCTGATGTTCCAGCCAACAGTTGTGACAGCTGAGCTTACAGTTCAGAGAATGTTAAGACTGTCTCGAAAAATGTGCCAAAGCGATTGAGAAAAACTGTAAACTTCAGACATTATCATTTAAACCTGTTTCTTTCTTTCTTTAAAAAAAAAAAAAAAAAAAAAGAAATAATTCAAATTTCATTGATGCATGGATTTTGTTGTCTTAATCTGACCCTGACCTTTAATCATATGTAAATCCATCTTAAAAATATGAATTATCATGTTTAAAATTTTCATAATCTATTAGTGAAGTAACTATAATCCAGTATGCCATGCATCAAGAAGTGAACAGTGATTATTTATACAGCTTTTTAGATGCCTCTCATAGGCCTCAGATATGACCATATTTTTGACCACAGCTAGAACTGCAGTTTGTCTTTTTTCCCTTTCTCCTCCCTTTCCCCCTAAATTGTACTGCATTTTCCATTAGTTTGTTATATCTAAGTACTTTTTTGTTGTTTTTATTATAATTTCACTATAATTGTTTTACTACTAATAATTGTATCAACTGTTCTTTTCGTTCTAAACACTTTTGTCTCTGCAAAATCATCAAAACTAATAAAGAAGTAATGAGAGAGAGAAATATTAAAGTCTGTCTTACCGTGCTCCTTAATGTAGTGACCAAATGACAAATAATGAGATCAGGGCCAACATGGAGCTCTGAACCTCATCATGGTAAACCAACATGATTTAACTTCCTCTTCCTGAGTGAGTCCTTTGGTTTGTGGCAAAAAAAAAAAAAAAAAAAAAAGACAGACAGACACACATATAGATAGATAGATAGATAGATAGATAGATAGATAGATAGATAGATAGATAGATAGATAGATCAGGCAGACTATAGACAATTTTTTTTTTTTTTTTTTTTCAGTCCTAGTAAAGACTAATTGACCTTTATCTTATAAGCACAATATCATATGTGAAAGTAAACAGATGGTGCTGATAAAAAATTATAAAGATCTCTCCATGTAATTTAATTTTGCTGCTTGTGGCCTACCAGAGTTTTCTTGCATTTCAGATGGTACAAAGGTCCATTCCAATATGTAAGTATATAAAATTAAAATTTCCATGACTGTATCATCAGGTGACTTTATGTCATGCCATAAAAGCATTATCCATAAGGAAGTCTTTTTGGGAAAAACACAAGGTGCATTTGTGTTTAAGACCCGCCCCCAGTACTTACTTGAATCGGGATTTGCTTGCGGCTTCACATTCGTCCCACACACCTGAGAGAACCATTCACCTGTGGACAGGTAAGACCGCTTTCATCTGTTCTTACATGTACTGGAGATACTGAGACATACATCGAGCAAACAGTGATGAGGTTTTCAAGGTTAAAACTCTGAAGTGAATTTATAGGTTTGTTAATAGTAGATTTGCAAGATAAGGAACACATTTGTTACACAGTTGTTAGTGTAAAATCTCAAAATAACACACACACACACACACACACATACACAATGAGTCAGAAACCGTTGACGTATAGAGAATACCAACCAAGTGACTTTAATAAAGAACCTCCTCCAGTAAGCTTCACCACATTTAGAGGAACCAAAACACCCAGACTTCTTCAGAATCTCCTACATTATTTCCCAGAAACAGATACAGTTTTATTTACTCATGTAGTTACACTGTACCAGCGTCTGGGAAGTAGAGCCGTTAAGTGTCCATAAATCTTCAGTTTAGATATCACCAGCAGCTCTTCAGACACAGGTTTCTATTATCTCTGTGTTCTGGTGCTTAGTCTTGTTTTTATAGATTCTATTTTAATGGTTTACTTCTTTACAGCTCTGACGTCATCTCAGAGAAGCTGCTGATAACACACATTGCTACTGATCTGAACACTCAAGCAGAACTGTCAGTTACATTATTGAGTTACACTTTATTTCGATGGTCCACTTTAGACACTGTTAGAGTATTAGTAGATTGTGAGGTTAGGGTTAGGTGTCAATAAGTAGAATAAGTTGACATGTACTTGCAAAGTTACTTTAGTCAGTAAAATGTCTGTTGGGAGCATCAAAATAAAGTGCTAGCGGATATTAAAAGACAGTCTACTAATACTCTAATGAGAGTTAGTTGACACGTAGTTGCAAAGTTACTTATAGTTAGTAAAATGTCTAAAGTGGGCCATCGAAATTACCCATTATTGTCCAGGTTACATTCCACCCCTTTATAAAATACATATAATAATTTTGAGGTTGGCAAGATATTTGTAAAGTCTCACCAAAGCTACATTTATTTGATCAAAAATACAGTAAAAACAGTGATATTGTAAAATGTATTACCATTTAAAATCTTATATATTGAAATATATTGAAAAATGTAATTTTTTACATGAATTTTCATAAATGTACTGAATTTTCATAAATGTGATCATGACAGGTTCTCTAAAGACATTTGTACTTGATATGTTAATCTGATATGTGATAATGTTAAAACAACTTCCTCTTTTTTTTTTTTTTTTTTTTTTTTTAGGAATAACGAAAATCTGCCAAAATGTGCTGTAAGGGTTTTCTCAAAGTTATGATGTTTGTCTTCAATGGCGTCATCTTTGTGAGTAAAAGACATTTGTTTTCATCATTAAACAATTTTTATGACTTCCTTTGACAGTGACTAACAGATCTATTTTAATCTAATTATTTAAAAAAAAAATACTTCAGAGCTCAAATCTATGGCTCTTAAATATTAACCACTTCTTCATAAAGGTCTGACATCACTGAATGACTTTCCAAAACTGAGCTACAATAACTCTTATCAAACAAGGAAAATGATAAAAGCACATTCGCCCACGTTTCCACGTGCACCTTTATTGTAGGCTCTCATTAAACTGTAAAACGACATATTAACGAGTTGACACAGTTTCCTCCGTCCTTCTCTTCCTCACTGCAGCTGGCAGGTGCGGCCATACTGGCGGTGGGCATCTGGGTGACGGTGGACAGAGTCTCTCTTCTGGGGTTTTTAGATCACATTGAAGATGCGCCACCTGAACTGGCACAGCTGGCAAACATCGGCTACTTGTTGATCGGAGTGGGCGCGTTCCTGACGCTCATGGGCTTCCTGGGATGCTGTGGAGCCGTGAAGGAAAGCAAATGCATGCTGCTCTCGGTGAGTCAGCCTGTTCCCATCAAATGTGTTCAGCTAGAGCTGCTCTGAATGTTTAACTCCCAAACTTTAGTCCCAGATGCCATTGTAATTTCTCAACTTTCTCCCTAGTTCTTCGTCATCGTGCTCATCATCTTCCTCATAGAAGTGGCAGCGGCGGTAGTGCTCATCGTCTTTGAGCCTTTGGTGAGAGCTGATGCACCGCACCAGAACAAAAGCACATATACGCTGAAAAAATCTGGTGAAGGATTTATAATTTTCACTCAAAAATTGCTAGCAAATTTCACAAATAATTATAAAATGAACAGGAAGTGACACATTGAATTAAAAGTAGAAAGACTGAAATTGTATTTTCTTGTAAAACTTTATCTTTGTTTTGTTTACGACGTTGTTTAGTTTACAATATATACAATCAAACCAAAATTTATTCAGATGCCTTGAACATTTCATTCATTAATACAGTTTATTCACTATAGTTTTTTTTTTTTTTTTTTTTTTTTATTTTTTTTTAAAGGTAATAAAATATGACAAGATCTCAGAGTTAAACTGTGTCAGAAAAAAATAATCTTAAATATGTCAGATCAAAGGTCAGGTCAAAGTGTCTGAATAATTTTTGGCTCCAAATTTTTATCAATTTTACTGGTAGTCCACTGTATGAAGAATTTTTGGGTATAATATGTCACAGTTTACTTTATTTTGCTATCCTCACTTACATACAGTATATGAACTATAGTGTCCTGCACCCACTAGTAAAAATATATCAAAAATATCAAAAATGTCTGAATAATTTTTGGTTTGACTGTATATATATATATTCAAGATTATTTAATCTTTTTCAAGATCATTATTATTGGATAAGGATTTTTAAGAATCATTTTATGTAAATTGCACTCACAAAGAACAATTTCAAACATATTTAGACAAATTTATATAAATGTCATTATAGAAATGTCCATATTTCAAAACATTTCATAACTGTGGGAGCTAACAGAAAAACACAAATGCAAAATAATTTCATAGCAACTCAAAAAGCCTATGTAGTAAATTCAAAAATACTGAGTAATGATGTTATATAGAAGAGGTTTAAAATAATAATTTGAGCCTTAAAAGATGTGTTTTAATATTAATTTTGAATAAATACATTTTCCATGACCAAGCTCAATACAAAATACAGCACATTAAGAACCACAATGGCTTATTCCATTTGTACATTATTCCATTTGTACATTTGTCCATTTGTGAAAAATACATGCAACACCCACATACACCTTATTATATGATCTGTTTATGATTTAATCTGTTTTTACAAGTATTACAGAAAATGGCTGTAAAATCAGAGACTGAAGGCGATTTTAACTGCATTGCAGGTTCAGAAATTTCTGGATGACATTGGACAGAAAGTTGCTAAAAGCATTGAGGATAATTATGGAGATGGTGACAGTTTCACTTCAGTCTGGAATACCACTATGAAGGAGGTACGGCACCAGCCATCGTGTGTTTAATGATAATTCTAGCAGCCATTTATGTTTTCTGACATTACAATCCCTAATAATTCAAACTCTTGTTTGTAAACCACTGCATGCGCATGTTTTGTTTTTTTGTTGTTTTAGCTGAAATGCTGTGGATATAACAACTACACTGACTTCACGGACTCTCGGTTCGTAAATACAACCTCATTATATCCCGACACGTGTTGCAACAGCAGTTCAGGACGCTGTAGTGAAACTGCAGCACTACAAGCGGTATGTTACTGAACGCTTTGTGCTGAAACTTACTACCAAAGGTGAAATTGATGAGATTGATGAAATAAATGAATGTAAGCTGTGGTACGGTAAAAGATACGACTGTCCTAGACCAAATTAAATATACATGTGAATAAATATGCATATGATGTGCACATATTGTTTAAAATAACTTTTGAAAAGTGAAATTAACACAGTTTAGCCGAACTGAGATCTGTTTACAGACCTATTGCAAAAATAATTGTCTAAGCAAATGCAGGTATTGTGTTGCTATGTGTGTTATATCAGTGTGTTTTGCTGTTGTTGTTGTAGGGTATCAAAGGCTGCTTCCAGGCATTACTGAAGCTAATTGAGGATAATGCAGTTCTGCTGGCTGGTGTGGCTCTGGGAATTGCTGCTTTAGAGGTATTTATTCCATTCTTACTTTTAACTCAGCACATGCAAAATCCCCTATGTAGACTAATATGCACCGAATGACAAAAGACAAATATCATGATGATCAAAATCTCAGTATGTGATACAATAGAACTGATGGTCTGAATAACTGGCAAAGCTTTAATCAGATAATTCTGTGTGCATTAATACCAATGGTCATGATCTTGATTAATCAATGCATTATGTTTTTTTTTTGTTTTTTTTTTTTTGTTTTTGTTTTTTTGTCTGGGTCATATTTCATAAAATTCACCAGTTTGGTTTCACAGACCATCCTGAGATATTGATATTGGGGTTTATGTAAACATCTGTATAACCAAAATTTGGCCCAACTGTGGTTAAACCAATCTAATTTGTTTCTTCACAGATTGCAGCGATGGTCGTTTCCATGATCCTCTATAAGAATGTAGGAAAATGAGTCGAGGACTGACTAAAGACATTTCCGTTTACATCACTGTTTACTGTAACATTTTATCATGTTATGTAAATACTATATCTGCTGCAGTATGAATGACATTTTGCACTAAAATCTTTGATATTTTAAGTTCTCTTTTAAATTAATTTTTACCTCAAGTAAAAGTATATTTTTTGCAGTGCTCAACTACTATGACCCTGACTCCAAAGGTTTAATATATAAAGCTGATGTCGTGTTGAATACTACAGCTCATTAAAGATCAATGCAACATTTTCAACATTATATGATTCAATTAATCTGCATCCTGTAATATTTTCATGTATCATGGATCACTAAAATAAACTGATGTTTTTAAAGCTCTGTACCAACTCTCTTGCTCCCTGTGAAGCACACACTCTCACATAAAGACGTTTTTCCTTTTCCATATAGCCTAAAAACATTATACAATATATTGAAGCATGCTGTAAACATCTCAAAATATAATGACAGGGTTATATTTTGTTAAAAAGAAACACCCTGGAAGTTTACTTTGTGTAACTTGGCTTAAAAAAAATAAAGGCAGCAAAACACTGGTGGAAAAGTCAATGCAAATTTAAAGGAACACTACACTTTTTTGAAAATAGGCTAATTTTCCAACTCCCCTAGAGTTAAACAGTTGAGTTTTACCGTTTTCGAATCCATTCAGCCGATCTCTGGGTCTGGTGGTACCACTTTTAGCATAGCTTAGCATAGATCATTGAATCTGATTAGACCGTTAGCATCTCGCTCAAAAATGACCAATGAGTTTCAATATTTCTCCTATTTAAAACTTGACTCTTCTGTAGTTACATCGTGTACTAAGACCGACAGAAAATGAAAAGTTGTGATTTTCTAGGCTGATATGGCTAGGAACTATACTGTCATTCCGGCGTAATAATCAAGGAACTTTGCTGTCGTACCATGGGTGCAGCAGGTGCAATGATATTACGCAGCGTCTGTGACCCCCTGCTTGCACAGGGAGCGTGCCTTGCAACCATGGAGACATTTGTGAGAGACGCTGCGTAATATCATTGCGCCTGCTGCACCCATGGTACGACAGCAAAGTTCCTTGATTATTACGCCGGAATGAGAGTATAGTTCCTAGTCATATCGGCCTAGAAAATCGCAACTTTTCATTTTCCGTCGGTCTTAGTACACGATGTAACTACAGAAGAGTCAAGTTTTAAATAGGAAAAATATCGAAACTCTTTGGTCATTTTTAACGAGATGCTAACGGTCTAATCAGATTCAATGAACTATGCTAAGCTATGCTAAAAGTGGTACCGCCAGACCCGGAGATCGGCTGAATGGATTCGAAAACGGTAAAACTCAACTGTTTAACTCTAAGGGAGTTGGAAAATTAGCCTATTTTCAAAAAAAGTGGAGTGTTGCTTTAAGGCTGTCCCATGAATGTATCACATCACAGCCACTATATGAGTCCTTCTCTATTTGAATTACTTAACATGAAGACTTCAGAAAATCCAGTCATTAATTTACTCACCTCCATTTGCCATTCCAACACAGTATTATTTTCTTCCTCCTTGACCGTAATGCACACGATTGGTGGGTAATATTCCAAGCCTTTTGAAACCACATAATTGTGTTATGATTAGACCAAAACTGAAGTCCATAATCACACATAATCCCCCTCTTTGCAGTCATGTTCAATTTAAAAATGGCGCCTTTGGACTGGCTGCTTGACTTCATTGACGCTAAACCCCAAAGGTTCCCGTATGTCGCGTGCGACCACGATTGATTTTGAAAGCAACGGTGCCAGATTATCACAAGATTGTCAGTCAGCAGTCTGTTAACATAGCCGTTGCCAGTGATTAGAGTTTATAAAGTTTTAAACATGGAATCTCTCCCTGAGATCAGTGGCATCAGCAAAGGGCTTCAGAATGCTGACCAGTTCTTTAATCTAAGCCCATCTCTTAGAGTGAAAATATTCTTTCTGTGCCTCCTAACATTCAAAACCTTGTGCCATATTTGTTAGTCACAGCTAAGCTAGGACTTGAGCTGTTGCAAGGTTGAATTTCATTGTGTGACATCAGAAACAGGAAGTCCACATTGGCCAAATTCTTTCTCAAATTCCTTAAAGGAAGTACTTGTGTGGAGCAGAGAACTGAACCGCGATGCTTTGACCAGAGCTGAACTGACAGCCCAAGACTGTAGTGTATATGCAAAGCATTGTAGTCTATGATGACTTTTAGAGGTAAAAGTCACATTCAGTCTCTCATCCACTGGCGGGCTATTCCAACGTTTTGAATCATCAAGGCAGTCATCATCATCCTCATCTGCCTCAACTGAACTGGGAAAACATGTGGTGAATGCCTTCTTCATGTATGTGCAGCATTAGTCCGCTTAATGAAGCTCACATGCACCAAAGATGGAGTAGATGAGGAAACTTGGGGGAACCAAGGGTAATGTAGTTTAAGTCTTGTAAAGCTGGGATACTCAATTCTTTTATCAGTGACGTGAGCCGAGAAACGAAGCTTTTAAATCTTCAAATCAACTGAACCAATTGCTTTGTAAAATGATTCACTGTTTCGAACACCGCACGCTGAGGACATCTGCTGGTCAAACGTGTGTAAATGCAAATGAAAAGACTCGAGCTGTAGTACTGCAATACAATTTAATAATATCCTTAAATAGACCCTTTTACAACCCACGTGATCAAATAGTCGCGCGCGCATTTTGGCAACGGAAGTGGTGTTGTTCCCCAGTGGTTCTAACGTATTCATAAGCATCCAGTGATTTATATGCTCGTAATTTCTCTCGGGTGTACACGCTCGGTTTCTCAACTAAATACGTATATATATTTTGGTCACTGTATATTTGGCCATCTGCTAACGTCTTCTATCCACTCCACTATAGTACACGGATCTGGTAGCCAGATACCATTTGATAAAGTCCATTTTTAAAATAACTTTCTCTGTCGGTGTTGCTTAATCCGCTCGCGTAGCTTGACACGCTGCTGATTCTCGCCATAGTTTCGTTGCCAAAATGCGCGCGCATACGTTGCTACGGCATCATTGTGTACAAACAGTAAAAGGGTCTATACTGAAGCATTGCAGAATAGGCTATGTACAATTTAACATACAATGAGATATCTGGTTGTATTAGTTTTAAATGCAGTTTTTGTTTGTTGTAAATGAAGATTATGTTCATACTAATTCAATATTTAATTATTTATAGTCAAATTCTCTATATGCTTTATATCTTATTGTAAATATAGGGGAACATTAGTAAAACATCTGTATTTGTTCCAGATTCATGTTCCAGAACATTCCAAAGCTACCAACTTAATCTGGATTTTCCAACAGGGCATTTATTCTGTAAGTTTCTGTAATAAGTGGGATAATGTACAGTCTATTTCGGATCGAGGTCCTGACCACCTAACGCACAGATGCACACACGCTCACTGCAGACTTTCACGCACAAACAACGCATGTGCGTTTGTGATCTTGTAGACTTAGAGTGGTTGCCACACAGATACGCTTTCATTTTAGAAAGAAAGTAAATGATGTTGCATTGGAACAAAGTCACCAGCAGGTGGTGCAAAGACCAAGCAAATATGACATTCAGCGAGACAAACCAGATTAGAACTAACCAACAAGTAAACACTGCTATAGGCTATCAGTACTTTTACTTCAGTACAATGTGTGTCCTTTTGTCGAAATGTATTACTATTTATGCTGTTATACTGAGGTATTGAATGACAGATGACTGTAAATTATTGCAATATCAGATCTTTATTTTCTGCCTCGAAAACATGAGACCAAAGGATGAAAAGCATGTAAAATTAAGTAAACAAACTATATGATACAAATTGTAAAGGAAAAACACACATGCATTCGATTACTTAAACCAATTAATGCTGCTTTTCAGGGCTCCAAACACAGAGACACAAATGCTGTTAAATGTTTCGCCATGTGTGCCAAACACTACGGCATCTCCCTGTCAAACTGAAAGAAAGAAAGAAAAATGAAAGGTGAATCAAAACATTAATAAATCATCATATTCTGAGTATCAGCTGTAAACCAGTATTGACCCATCACTAAGCCCTGACCCTTTAACTAATGTCTCTAAATCTGAAAATGTCTCATGCAAGCTTGTTCTCTGTTATTTGAATTAGCATAAATTTAGTCAATAGTTATTTGATATTCTCACACTGACATTGAAGAGCTAAATGTGAGGAGAGTTTAGACATTTGTAAATGAGCAAAACTCACCTCTACATTCTCATAGACAGGTTCAGTCAACTCGACATCAGATGCTTTACATCTGTCATGATGAGGTCTGGAATGATTCATCTTTGACATGGAAGACAAAAGCATAATCAAAAGAAAATAAATAACTAATGTCTATAAACAACTACTCTCACTGCATTCAGACTTTCAATCTTTTAGTTACCAGTTCATACCTGAACTATTGAAAACCAAATCATTTTTTTCTCACCTGAGACTCCTGTGCATCATTTCTCTTTTTCATCCACCTGCTTCCCCTTCAAAGACATTGAGTGTGATCTTATTTTTAGTTAAAAAAAATATGTTTAGCTTGTTCAGACTGTGCAGTAACATTTGGTACTTCGATCAGGTGTCAGTCTTTAGCCTGACAACAAATTTTTCTTTTATACTGGACATTTGCGAAAAAGACATTGCATTGTTTGCAATCATACAAACATCTTACCAAATCAGCATCATCGCAATGATCACTGCAACTCCTCAAACCACGCCAATGGATATGTATATCACCAGACTTCCTGCATAAGAGTAAAACATCTGAACAGTTTCATTTTCTTCACTTTAGAAAGAGTATTGCAAGTATATGTGCTGCTCTACCTTTAACAGTCACAGTTACAGCGTCTGATCTCTGAGATCCATGTTGATTGTGAGCCTGACAGTAGAAGCGTCCACTCTGTAGTGCACTGAAACTCTGTCCAGATCCAACAGCTGAGCTTTCATTCTCCTTAAACCAGCTGAAGTTCAGAGCAGGAGGATTTGAATCACTGCTGCAGATCAGAGTCACTGAATCTCCTGACTCTATTTCACCAGATCCGTTTATCAACACTGAGACGTTCCTGGGAGGATCTAAAAGACAAAAATAATCCGTAATGAAATGTGTAGTTTCAAAAATAAATTAAATTTTTTTTTATAAATAAATGAATCTGTAATCACATATGACATTGAGCTGAACAGCAGGAGAGGTGTGATTGTGTCCGTGTACAGCACAGCTATATCTGCCTGCATCCTCACTTCTGACTGACTGCAGCAGGAGTTCATTGTTTCTGTCTCTTCTCTCAGTTAATGGCTGTGAGTTTCTGTACCAGATGAATGTTGCTCTGTCAGTCAGAGTGCAGCTGCTTTTACATGTCAGATGGACTGAATCTCCCTCTGTCACTCTCTCAGGAGACTCCACCTGAAGATCTGAACACAACACACACATTATATCTAGTGCTGCTGTCATACACTGATTATTATTCAACATAATGCACAGAAGAAGAGAGAAACCTCATGAAAGTCACCTGTGACAGTAAGAGTCACTCCTGGATAACCAAACCATTTACTATCAGGTTTATCAGTGATGAATCTGAAATAGTACATGCGTCAATCCTTCAGTGTCACATGACTCAGTCTGATGGTGCAGTTCTGCTGTTTATCTCCCAGATACTGAAGCCTCTGACTGTATTCAGGGTCCTCAAACAGATCTGGATGTTCTGTATTTCTAACTTGTGTTTTGGTCCAGAACACGTTCTTGAGCTGATATCCAGTAGGGTATGTATAAGTGCAGCTCATTATCACTGATGAGTCCTTTAGTGCACAGATGTGTGAAGGACTGTAACTCACACCCCAAACAGCAGTAGAAACACCTGAAACACAGAATTCATATAGTGGACAAAATGGCAGCAGCTTTTGCATGAAGGATATTGGAGGAAAAAACACATGCAAAACTCTCTTTAGTGTTTCTGTTGCAGTGACTCACCATGAATCATGATCAGAAAGATCAGAGAAAGAGGAGGAGCCATTCTGACTGACATCAGAGCAACACCTACAACAAATGAACAGTGTCTCATTTTAGAGGTCATGAATCAGAAATTATATTTCTTTGTAGTTTGTTTTAAACTCTCATCATATTTTTATAAGGCAATATGTAGTAAATGCAAATATTACAGTTAGTTCACTGTTTGGATGCTGGAGTATATTAAGGTTTAGTCAAACTCATTGCTGTTGGTTTAGAGCAGGAATCTCCAACCCTGCTCTTGTAGAGCCACCGTCCTACAGAGTTCAGCTCCAAACAAGCACACCTGAAGCAGCTAATCGCGGTGGCTGCATTCGGAACCGCATACTTCCCTACTATATAATAGGCAAAAAGCAGTAGGCGAACAAATAGTATATCCAAATCCTTAGTATTCATAAAAGAGTAGGCGAGAATTACCTGGGTGACATACTAATTCACATGAGATTCGGACGTACATATACTTAAAGTGCATTCAAATATGCCTACTTTTCTACTATATAGTAGGAAAAAACAGTACGTGAAAGGAGTAGTATGATCAAAAGCTCAGTATACATGAAAGAGTAGGCGAGAAGTTCCCGGATGGCCTACTGCTCCTGCCCAGATTTTTGAGCGCTCATCCGATGGATACTTTTCTATCCCAGCTTTCCCAGGAGGAGAGGGAGAGGATACGTCATATTCAAACTCAGAGGACTAAAAGCGACACGGATGTTTTCAAATGTATTAAAAAAAAAAAAAAAACACGTTTCCTTGTGTTAAAATTTGTTGAGGTGTAGAGTAAACTGTTAAAGTGTTGAAGGTATAAAGACGCTAGACAGTATAGTATAGTTGTGAATTTGCTGTAAAAACACATTTTATTGTGTATAGATAACAGGGGAGCTAGTAAACACACGTAATCCAAAGTGGATTTACATAAATTCTAAACTATATACATCTTAAAGATGCTTACTAAATGTTTATTTAACATCTGAAAGGAAAAATTTTCGAAAAGTATTGCAGATGAGCACATCACAATATGAAATAGACATCTAATCAGAATGATGTGTGCTATTATGTAGAATTCACTGTTGTCAACACTTGTGGGATTACAAATTTAAGAATCTGTTTAAGATCTGCTGATCCTACATCCTGACATAACATCACATGAAATACTATGGTGAAGTACATTGTATTTAGCATTTTAAGGTAAAAAGGATGACTTTCTAGTTCTGCCTTTGTCTCTATGATAATGTGAAGGTATGGGCTATACTGTCAGACTGATTGGATTAGCACCTATGCATTTGAATGACACTGTTATGCTGATTAGATCATGGCTGGGAAATGCCGGTAACGGGCTGATTCCTGCACTGCATTTGCATGCTTTGTTTAGATTGTCTCCACCTCTACTCTATGTATCCCTCCCCCTTGAATGTATATGAACTACCAAGTACACTGCCTTAGTTGGACTTGGATGACTACAGCGACGCACAGCGCGTTTCTCAATAAAGAGTAACTTCTGCTTGAAAGATATCCCAACGTCTCCTGGTCTCTGCTTCGACGAGGGAAAAGTTTCCTACACACTGTTTACATTATATGAATGTAAATAATGTAAATAAATAAATCTACAAGTCAAAAAATCTACAGTAACTAAACATAAGTTATCTATTTTTCTTGTCCATTAGTATTGTTGATAAATTAAGGAACATTTGTGTGAGTTAACACACCATCAACTACCTCAACATGTAAATCTGCACATAAATCTCAGAGGAAACTTGAATCTTGTCTGGATGTTACAGGGACAGATGATCACATGTGTGTTTATCCGGTGGAGAGAGGCTGATGAAGGAATGCTGCCATCAAAGGCTTTGAGTGAGTATACTACCAGAATGAATACAAAGTCTATTTAAATCTTAGAATATGCTAGTGCAAGTATAACAATTAGTTCAAACTTTGACCTGTGGAGGGCAGTAATACACTTAGCAGCGTCTACACTGCCGGATTTCTAATAGAGAAGAAGAGGAAGAGAGCGTTGCTGTGTTCGAAATCGCCACTATACCCTCATTCACTATTCCCTACATTAGTCCAATAATATAGTCCACTTGAAGGAGTGAATGAAACGAGTGAGTGAATTCAGACACTGAGTGCACCAGAAGGGCTGCCGATTTTGCATAGTTTGTGCTGCTGTTTAATAATCTTTTGAAATGTAGCAAACATCTAAGGCATTTGTAGTTCTTGTGTTTCTGCTCGTCTCTTTTTCTCTTCTCTTCTTTCCTTCAGTGATTCTGCTTGTTAACAGGCTTATTAAGGCTGAGATGACTCTATACTTAATATAAACAGATTTTGTGGCTCAGATAAGGTCCAGTTTAGGTTTATTTCTTTGTTCTTGGCTGACATGTGGCATTGCTATGGCTTGCTTGTGGCTCAGATCTGGCAAACAGAAGCGGCCCACACAAGGACCGTAATTCATTGCAGCATGTGGACCAGATCATCATGCCACATGTGCCAGATGTGGGCCGGATCTGGGCCGACACAATGTTGCTATCTGGGTTGCAGAGAGGTAACCCCAGATGCAAGAGTGTGAGCGCGTGGGCAAGTTGCAAGTTGTAGACACCGTATTTCACCTATAGCAACGAGCTGTATCACGCAGCGTTTCTATTACACTCAGAGGTATGTGTGTGTTAGATGATTAGGTTTGTTATAGTGATAATATTTATGTATAATTATTGGATGGTGTAAAGGATTGTGTATTTTGAATGTTTACGACACTGTTTTGGATTTGCATCGTGACAAGTGTTTTATGTGTGTTGATTCTTATATATTAATTTAGTTTGTTAAAGATTGTTAAAGTTGTTTTGTATTTATGTTTTTGTTTCAGAATCAACCGAGCCACTGTTTCAAACATGCATACTGAGGACATCTGCTGGTCAAACGCGTGTAAATGCAAAGCACGGACTTGAAACACAAGTTATATTTCATTTAATTTATTTCAATTACCTTTATTTTACCAGGAAGTCTCATTGACATTAAAATCTTTTGGGTTTTTTTTATCCTACCTGGCCAAGGTAGCAGTAAGACAAATACAAGTACACAATAGAACAGAAATATTAGAACATACCCCGCAAGAAATTTTACGTTCCCAGAACATTCTCGGGGTTGGGGGACGTTATTTGGTGGACCTTCAGGGAACATTCAGTACCTTCTGGGAATGTTTAGGGGACTATTACTATAGGAGGGGTTCCAAACACATTCCTGGAGCGTCCCCAGCACTGCACATTTTGCATGTCTCCTTTGTCTGACACACCCATTTCAGATCTTGGAGTCTCGACTAACGAGCTGATGATCTGAATCAGGTGTTTGATTAAGGAGACATGGAAAACATGCAGTGTTGGGGAGGCTCCAGGAATGTATTTGGGAACCCCTGTACTAAAGGACAGGGATGGGCAAACTCGGTCCTGGAGGGCCACTGGCCTGCAGAGTTTTGCAAATCCAAAACAGTGTCGTAAACATTCAAAATACACAATCCTTTACACCATCCAATAATTATACATAAATATTATCACTATAACAAACTAAGTATTATGCACGCTCAGAAAAAAATTGTACAAAAGCTGTCACCAGAGGTGTAAAGTCAAGGGGTCAGAAAGTAAAAGTCCTGCCATATTTTTTATTCCACCCACTGAAGCAGTGTTAAAGTCAATGAGATAAGTGATAAATTGAGTGATGATTGACCATTATTGAAGACACCTGATGATAACAAGCAGAATCACCAAAGGAGAAAATCACAATTTCTAAGCCACCATCGTAGAGATGAGTGTTTGCTTTAGTTGGGCTCTTGACCCTTGATTGTTTAATATTAGATTTTGTTTGGGCTGTTGTAACAGCCAGACAAGCAAAGAAAAAAAGATGGTCAGGTGGTGTCTTTTACATAATCATTATTTGACCTGAATCACTGAACTCATTTAGAACCCAATCTCTGAGTTAGATTTACATTATTGATTACAGCAGCACTGTGATTCTACAGCAGAAGATCAGCTTTTTCAATATAATCTGAAGGATTTCACAAAGGTTGTTCTGAATAAAAAAAAAAAAATCTTTCTTTTATGCACACACAGGCATCAAGAATCAGCGTATGAACCTCAACAACGGCGACAAGCAACTTATTCTGATAAACAGATCAACTCTGAACATTAGAAAACAAGCTACTAAAAAGTCACATAAAAACAAAAAAATAAATAAATAAATAAAAATAGTGACAATAAAGGAAATTACTAAGACAATTAAGCTCATAATTTATTCATGCAGCGATGCATGATGGGAGCCATGGATGAATTTTGATTGGTGGCTCCCAGAATGCACTGCAACATGCTTTATTATTCTCACCACTGTTGAGATTCACAGGCTGATTCTTGATGTCTGTGTCTTTAAATAAATCACTTTTTCTTTTTTTTTTTGGTCAGAACACCTTTTGTGAAATCCTTTGGATTATATTGAAAAAGCTAATCTTCTGCTGTAGAATCACAGTGCTGCTGTAATCAATAATGTAAATCTAACTCAGAGATTGGGCTCTAAATGAGTTCAGTGATTCAGAACAAATAATGATTATGTGAAAACATAACCAACAACATCTGATCATCTTTTCTCTTTGCTTGTCTGGCTGTTACAACTCAGTGCAGTCCAAACAAAATCTAATATTAAAAAGTCAAGGGTCAAGAGCTCAACTAAAGCAAACACTGATCTCCATGATGGTGGCTTAAAAATTGTGATTTTCTCCTTTGGTGATTCTGCTTGTTATCATCAGGTGTCTTCAATAATGGTCACTCATCACTCAATTTATCACTTAATTATCTCATTAACTTTAACACCGCTTCAGTGGGTGGAATAAAAAACATGGCAGGACTTTTACTTTCTGACCCCTGGACTTTACACCTCTGGCTGTCACTGAGACCCATTGCATGTACCCTTCCATTTAGGTACTAATATGTACATTTTTGTTACCAATATGTAGGCCTACGTTTGAGATAGTAATATGCACTTGTTAGACACAAAGATGTATACCTCTTTTGTAAGGGTACCACCCTAGTGACAGTTTTTGTACCTTTTTTTCTGAGAGTGTGCTGTCTTTTAATAATGTTATTCCAGCTAAGAGAATTGTGTTATAAGAACATTCTCTAAATATTCAGTGTTGGTTCTGGGAACATAAAAAAACGTCCAGTTTTCTTGACGTTAGAGGAAAGTTTTTATAAGGTATAATTTTCCTCAAACGTTTTTTCAACTTAATTTTGATTTAAAATTCAACATTCTAGGAACGTTGAATTGTAACATTCCAAGAACATGAAATGTTCAGTTTCCTTAATGTTAGTAGAACATTATTTAAAGGTTAGTATGATGTTCCTGAAACATTCTTTCAATCATTCAAACACCTGCTGTGAACAAGCACTGAAAGAAAGAGAAATAAGAACACAAGCTACAACTTTCTTCAGTCACAGCCTTAGATGAACTGAAGATAAAAGACATTCAAGATCTGATTAAACAACTCCACAAACAGCATTACCAGCTTCACTTATTACTAACCAGACTGACTTTATTTCTGTCACACGTCTACAGAAGTTCTTATTGAGAATTAACAGAAGTTTAGATGTTGATGTCTTATTGAAAATGTTTAGTTTTAGGTCACCATTATGAAGATCAGTGTTTGCTTTAGTTGAGCTCTTGACCCTTCACTTTTGTTGAGTTGCTTCTTTATCAGCAATTGCAGGTGTTTTCAGAAAACATTTCTGCACTGATAAAGCAGATCAACATGTCTGTTTTAATAATATATATATAATGTGTGTGTGTGTAAATACATCTAAATGCCACTTCTGATGCAGAATCTGTGCTTCAGAATAAATGACATTTACAACACAAAAAATATAAACTTTACTAGATGTACGATGTTAGTTATTGTGTCATCACAGTATTTGAAAAAGGCATAGATTTTATTATAATATTCGGTCAATGCACTTGAGGAAAGTGAGTTGCCAGCTGCGTGAGGATAGTGGGTATACAGATCCACCGCAGGACTATCATTAGTCTTATTTTAGGACCTTCCGGCCCGCCATAATCAGACACCTTTGAGATCAAAGGCGGATATCGCAGGATTCACACTCATGCGCTTTGTTGCTGATAAACTGGATATAATTTAAGTTCTGTTGCTTTTAGATGAAATTAAATATAATGAACAAGACACCCAAAGTACTTGTTTTTTATTCCATTCAAAAGATGTGTTTATCAATCATTTTTACTTTAATACAGACATGTTTTATATATATTTTTTATAAAAATGACAACAATCACATAACCCATAGAGAGATTGCACTGTCAGAGATTTTGGGAATATTCACAGATAATTCATTCACATAAAAACATGATATCAGTTTTAAAGTCAAACATTTTCAAAATAGAACATGTAAATGAACTCTACAGCATAACCTATTCATGCTGCATTGCATGCTGGTTACCTTCATAGTACATATACACTGTAGAAATACAATATAATATTGTTTGTTTACAGTAATTTTGTTTTCCTATACTGTAAACTCAGTAAAACTGAGCTTTTTTACAGTATTGTAAAAACTTGACTGAATTTGGCAGTAAAGTACTTAAATCACCTTTCTTCCCCATTCTGATGCTCAGTTTGAAATTCAGCACATCATCTTGACCATGTCTACATGCCTAAAAAACTGATTAGATATTTGCATTACTGAGCAGTTGAACAGTGCATATAATTCACATGGGTGTAAAGTAAAGGAATTGTAAAAGACTTTGATAACAGTCGGTAAACATCCCATTCTCAAAACCATGGGGACAGCTATACAAACATATTTTATGAACTAATAAAACAATAGACTATGACATTTCTGCCTCTACTGGAACAAACCTGTTTGACCGTCTTTGTTGGTTCTCACCTGCAATTTTTTAAAATATTTTCCTTATGGGCTGTTTACATGACACCGTTTTCAACTAAAAACCATCATCTGTACAAAGGAAAAACTTTTCAGTTTTTAGTACATCGTTGTCATGTAAATATACCCTTAGTGTAATTCTCAGAGTGGGGTAGAAGGTCCAAACAAGGCTGTCACTGTGGCGGTACCCTTTCAAAAGGTTTAGAAGAAGAAGACACTTTATTGCCATTATAGACAGGTACAATAAAACTTTATTCAGATTCTCCCCTGTAATTAAATAACTGAGAACAATACTTATCATTATCTTCTATCTTCTCCTGTAACCAAGACAAATTCTAGTAATATTCCATCATTAAAATCAATAACTACACAGGAATTTACAGGATTAAAGAGTATTATTTTACAATAAATTACTGTAATCAGAAATTTACCGTGAAATTAATGCATGCTGGGCCATTTTCTTATGAATGCTAATGATGATGCTAAAATTACAGCAATTTTCTGCTCTTGTTTTGCTGTGAATTCACTTTATAAAGTTGTGTTTAATCATGCCACTGTAAGAAATTATTTTGTTCAGTACTGTAATTATTTTGAAGTCACCGCAATGGTGATCAGTGTTTCATTTGCTTGGGATCTTGGACCTTGTATATTCATATTCAAATTTTCATATTCATATTATTCTGTTCTAACCAAGTCAAAAGTGTAACAAATGAAAACATTTGATAAAACAATGACAAGCTGGAATAAAAATAAGCTAAATAAGTTAATCAAACTATTCTTAACATGAATAATCTATTCATGCTGCATTGCATGCTGGGTACCTTCATAGTACATATGCACTGTAAAAATACAGTATGATATTGTTTGTTTACTGTCATTTTTGTGTTTTCCAATACTCTAAACACAGTAAAACCAAACTGGCACCCAGCATGCACTGCGATATGAAACTTTTGAATGTCACCATTGTTGAGATTCATATGCTGATTGTTGATGTCTGTGTGTGTCTAAGTGATGCAGGAGCTCAAGATGTTTTGTGACTTCAATATTCTTCAAAATAACTGATTACTGAAACATTGCAGGTTCTTACACTGTCAAATCACAGACATAGTATAATCAATATAAAATACCCATGAAATCAAAGATTAGACACAGAAAGAGATCAGCGAATTAGTCGAAGATGATTACAGTATTATCACAACAGCCAAAAACACCAGATCAACTTCCTCTCAGCTTTTTCTTGTCATAAAAAATGTGCTTTATAAACACTCAGTTACAGTAGCCAGAGTAAACTGATGTTCAAGAGTCAAGAGCCCAACCAAAGCAAACACTGGTCACCACGATGGTAACTACAAACTTCAATAAATTTTTATTTTCAATTAAACATCAACATCCAAATCTGTTATTTCTCAACAAGAACTTCTGTACATGTATGAAAGAAATAATGTCAAACTGATTTGTGAACTGGTTTGACACTCAGTGTGGCTGAAGTCAGTTGTAGTTCTTGTGTTTCTGCTCGTCTCTTCTCTTTTTTCTGGTGTTGTTTCTCTGTCCTTCAGTGATTCTGCTTATCAGGTGTTCATCAGTGTTTGAATTCACTCACTTCTTTTCATTCACTCTGTCAAGTGGACTATATTAGTGAACTAATGTAGGCAATAGTGAACAAGGGTATAGGGTGTGATTTAGAACACAGCCTCGGAGTGTCGACTTTAAGCGATGTTAATTCACAGTATATTCCTGTAGGCTATTTTCTCAAAAACAACAAATATTTCCCAGAATGCATTGTTTTCTATGGTATATTACTGTTTTAATGAAAAATTGTATGTTATTGTCAGAATTTGGCCATTTTTCTTTTTACAGCAAGGCTTTACAGTGTACACTGTATAATCCAACAGTGATTCTAACCAACACTTTTAGTTAACTTTACATAATGTCTTAAATTAATTGTAATAATCTCGTAGTTCACATACTATGCCTTTTTTACTCAGAAAACTCAATTTAAGAATATTGATTGGCTTGAGTGCCATTTTGTCAAGCAAACAAACAAACAAACAAAAACATTTCTGAGGCAGGGCAGTTCTTAATAGACTTTTCACTAATTTCCTCCACTTCTGCAGTTATTTTTCTCTAGTTGTATTCGCTCATTTCCAAAAGTAATTTTAAATGTTGAATTATCAATACAACTGAAACATTTGAAAGAACATCACATAAGCTGACTACATAAATTGTTGTTGATTTTCCTATAATGTTTTTGTTTTCACTCACCATTATTGTGATTAGTGTTCCCTTTGGTTGAACACTTGGAACTTCATTTACATTATTATAATTATCTTTCTATTGAAGATAAGTAATATACACACACATATACATACATACATACATACATATACAGTATCTCACAGAAGTGAATACACCCCTCACAGTTTTGTAAATCTTTTATTATATCTAATAATAAATACACTAATAACACTAAACCCTGACGATCAGTGATTCAGATGGTTTCAGATGTGATCAGTGACACAAACCACTTTATGATGTGCTAATGATTCACTAACAAACAATAAGCACCTCCTTATCTCAACTCTGGCTTTCTTTAACACATGTTTTCTAAACACAATGTTAAAGCAACTAAAGGAAATGCTATTCACCAGAATGGTGACTTTAAAAAACAATTTAATTTCATTTCATTTAATTGTTTTCAGTTGATGTTTCAGTGGCTGACATCACATCAGTTATTATTTGCAGTAGAAATGAATGTGAATGAAAAAGTTTTCAACCGAAACAGAGCTGAAACATTTTAAATAAAATAATTATTTAAAATTAAAATAAAATAATTATTTATTTGGTTTAACTAAGAACATAAGTCAGTTAAATGAACATACATATTAGTACCTAAAGTGTACATATGGTACAATGTGTTCAGTGGTAAAAAAAAAATAATAATAATAATAATAAAATAAATAAAATAAAAATAAAAGCAGAAGTGGCTCTGCTCTCTCCTTTCTTTTTATTATTATTATTTATTTCTACTATTAGAATTAAAATTAGAAAGAGCTTTATTACCAAGTATAACAATAAACTGTGGTTAACGAATGAGTAAGTAATAGTGATCAGCTGAATGTGGTATGATTTTCCTTGCAACAAATCATGTTTTAAGAGTGCCAGTGTTTACACTGGATATTGTTGTGTTTCTGGGTTTTTTGCTGTTGTTGTTTGTTTGTTTGTTTTTTGATAAACAGTAAAAAAAGAACTGCTGCATTTTAGACAGCCACATTCAACTGAATGTAATAAACTTAATGGGAACGCCTTATTTTCATAGCAGTGTGGCCAGTTCTTCACTCACAAGCTGACATAAAATAGGAGAACAAAAGACTTAGCCATGGTCACACAATTTATGAAGAAATCAAATACACCAGGTAATCAGTAATTTATGGACATTATTACATTTGTCATAACATGGGTCAAAATGGTTTCATGCTTTGAAGGATTTGGATATTGATTATGTCCATGTATCATCAGTCTACAGGTTAAGCCTATGTGTATTACTACTGGCATGTTTTCTTTGGACATCGTACTCTTTGGTAAGTTTATAAGAATTTTTAAAGCAGATGTTAAATAATCATCAAATAAATGTTTTATTTCTTCCAAATTCAGCATTCAGCTCAACTGAATTAAGAATGCATTTTAAATCTCAATTAAATTTAGGCACTAAATTTAGCAAGCAAAATGCAGAATTTTATTTTAAGTAGAAATTTGTTTTACTGCTGTAAGTGTATTTTAAATGTTAAAATCAATAGGTTTTGGAAGCTTGTTTACACCACGGAATAATACAAAAAGATAATTGCTCCCTTTTATCTCATAATTCTTACTTTTTTTGCTCACAATTGCAAGATATAAAGTCTGAATTGCGGGATATACACTGTAAAAAATTGCCATTAAAACAGTAATATACTGTAGAAAACAATGGATTCTATCTAATATTTGTCGTTTTCAAGAAAGCAGCTTAGTGGTCTTCACGGGTCCAAAAGTTCGCACCCGAACCCAAAGAGACCTGTAAATGTGCTACCCAGAACCGACGTGGACCTGTCTATTATTAGAAAGCTGGACCCAAACCCAGCCGGGAAGACAGACTCAACTAGAACCCGATCGGCACATATTCCGCAGCAAGTTTCTATTAACAAGTCAATAAACAAGATGCGAAAATGGTGCTCACAATCCTCCTTACCAAGAAAGTTCCATCCATGTTATTCCTCTCTTGCTGATTGAAAGAGCATACTTATTCCACCTTCAAAAGTCCACTTGCTGTCACGGTGATGGATGACAAATGCAACTTTGCATTTTTTGTAACTAACATAATAAGATAACTTCAACTGTTTGCCCTTTTGAACTATAATAACGATTGCTCAATCAGTGCCATGGCCGCTTACAGCATTACTTATTTGCGATCATCTCTGAGCCCAGTCTGACCAAACATTTTAGATATAGCAAGTGCGCACGCTTGAGACTGCACATGCATGTTAATTTAAGCAACCTAAAATATGTTTTTTAATCCAATTTAAGCGTCATAGAAAACATTCATATGACAGTTCATCTCAGATTTTGTTGCTGATTTGGAATATGTTATTTAAATATGAGTGTGCAAGGTTGCGAGCAGTTTTAGAGATTTGAAGAATTGAATTGAAGATGTTTGCATTTACTGTTGAACACAAGATTATGCTGTAGAGTTTTTTTTTTTTGTTTTTTTTTGATACTTGTTGGATATAACTGCTGAACTTATTTTGGTTCACTTTTAGCAGTTTGTGCTGTTTGTTTGTTGATTTTGTAATGTTCAGAATTGATCTTTATTATTATTATTATTATTATTTGTTGAGTGTCACCATTGTGTTTTGTATGTCAAGTATTGATGTCTGTGCATCACAGTGGTGGAAAGAGTACTGAAAATTTGTACTTAAGTACAAGTACTGTTACATTGCTGAAATAATACTCAATTACAAGTAAAAGTACTCAAAATACTAATTACTTTTTAGCTGATGATATTTAATGAATTACCAATAATATTCAATCAAAACATAGATCTAAGTAGAAAATGGCTACTTTCAACAAAACACACTTTTACCTTATTGACGAAGTTCATGAATTAGTGGTCACGATACTGTAATTTCTAACTTCAATACAATTCCTTGAAAATGATCAATATTCAGTATCATTTTAAATACCATTGGAAAAACCACCACATACTGTATACTGCCATATAGATATCTTAATATCTAATTTTTTGTCCATCCATTTTGTCAAGGCTATATCATTATTTTCAAGCTTCAAAAAGCACAATTCTCATTGTAACAGTAATCAAATTAGATGGAGCGGTTTAATTCAAGTCTTCTGAAGAGACACGTCCGCTTTATACGATGAACATATTTTAATTTAGGCTTTTGTTTACATATTTAAACATTGATTGGTTACCATTAAATTAATCCCACAGTCACTTAAACATTTGCGCACTCTGTGTATTTGTGTCTTTACAATAGGGTAACTTTGTTGCAATAGCTCACACGCAGCACAAGAAAGCTTGATTTCAAACTGAATTGAATTTACAAAAAAGACAATAAATAGTCAGTAATAAAATAAGAACAAATAAAACAAATGACCTCAATTCAGTTGAGATATTTGAAATATGACAACACAGAATTTTTATATTCCGTGTATCTTAAAGGGTTAGCTCATCCAAAAATGAAATTTCTGTCATTAATTGCTCACCCTCATGTCGTTCCAAACCCGTAAAACCTTCGTTCATCTTCAGAACACAAATTAAGATATTTTTGATGAAATCTGAGAGCTTTTTGACCTTCCATAGACTGCAACGTTATTATGGGCTATTTTAGCAATATCGTTACTATCTTTCTGGGCCTTGAAAGTTGCAATTACTTTGCAGTCATTATTTATATGTCCAAATCATACAAATGCCCCATTCTGAAACATACAATTACAATGTAAAGAAATTAAAGATCCACCTTTGATTGTCAAAAGACTTTTTGGTGCATTTCACTTATAGAAAAATAAGATTTCCTGTAGCATTTTCATCGGTCAAGCATGGAGGTCTATTCTGATTGTTTGATAACTTTTGACAACGTCTAATTTAAGAGCACGGAGAGATTCGCGATTGCACACTACACAGAGTGCGAGCACACTCATCTGTGAGAGGAGAGGCAGTTCACACAGTATATTTGAGAGCTTGCGTCGTTTTCTGCCATTGCATGAATGTGCTCTCATGTTACAATAATGAGCTCTCGACATTTGTTATTAAAATACACCATAGAAAACTGGCAGGTATGATTAAAATACCTGCGCAATACCAGCAGAAGGAGGCGGGTGTGTGTCAAACGCGCTGACTGAGAGATGAGAGAATGAGCCGCAGGGTTTTCATTAGTCCGTTTACGATCAGATATCTTTAATGGCTACTGATATGCCGGTCAAAGGTTTCAATATAACAAACCCGATTCCAAAAAAGTTGGGACACTGTACAAATTGTGAATAAAAAAGGAATGCAATAATTTACAAATCTCATAAACTTATATTTTATTCACAATAGAATATAGATAACATATCAAATGTTGAAAGTGAGACATTTTGAAATGTCATGCCAAATATTGGCTCATTTTGGATTTCATGAGAGCTACACATTCCAAAAAAGTTGGGACAGGTAGCAACAAGAGGCCGGAAAAGTTAAATGTACATATAAGGAACAGCTGGAGGACCAATTTGCAACTTATTAGGTCAATTGGCAACATGATTGGGTATAAAAAGAGCCTCTCAGAGTGGCAGTGTCTCTCAGAAGTCAAGATGGGCAGAGGATCACCAATTCCCTCAATGCTGCAGCGAAAAATAGTGGAGCAATATCAGAAAGGAGTTTCTCAGAGAAAAATTGCAAAGAGTTTGAAGTTATCATCATCTACAGTGCATAATATCATCCAAAGATTCAGAGAATCTGGAACAATCTCTGTGCGTAAGGGTCAAGGCCGGAAAACCATACTGCATGCCCGTGATCTTCGGGCACTTAGACGTCACTGCATCACATACAGGAATGCTACTGTAATGGAAATCACAACATGGGCTCAGGAATACTTCCAGAAAACATTGTCGGTGAACACAATCCACCGTGCCATTCGCCGTTGCCGGCTAAAACTCTATAGGTCAAAAAAGAAGCCATATCTAAACATGATCCAGAAGCGCAGGCGTTTTCTCTGGGCCAAGGCTCATTTAAAATGGACTGTGGCAAAGTGGAAAACTGTTCTGTGGTCAGACGAATCAAAATTTGAAGTTCTTTTTGGAAAACTGGGACGCCATGTCATCCGGACTAAAGAGGACAAGGACAACCCAAGTTGTTATCAGCGCTCAGTTCAGAAGCCTGCATCTCTGATGGTATGGGGTTGCATGAGTGCGTGTGGCATGGGCAGCTTAAACATTTGGAAAGGCACCATCAATGCTGAAAGGTATATCCCAGTTCTAGAACAACATATGCTCCCATCCAGATGTCGTCTCTTTCAGGGAAGACCTTGCATTTTCCAACATGACAATGCCAGACCACATACTGCATCAATTACAACATCATGGCTGCGTAGAAGAAGGATCCGGGTACTGAAATGGCCAGCCTGCAGTCCAGATCTTTCACCCATAGAAAACATTTGGCGCATCATAAAGAGGAAGATGCGACAAAGAAGACCTAAGACAGTTGAGCAACTAGAAGCCTGTATTAGACAAGAATGGGACAACATTCCTATTCCTAAATTTGAGCAACTTGTCTCCTCAGCCCCCAGATGTTTGCAGACTGTTATAAAAAGAAGAGGGGATGCCACACAGTGGTAAACATGGCCTTGTCCCAACTTTTTTGAGATGTGTTGATGCCATGAAATTTAAAATGTAAGACTTGATTTTCCTGCTAAGACAAAAACTGAGATCAAGCACCCTGCAATAAAGCAATAAAGCTTATCTGGAGAGAAGATCTCAAAGAAATAGCATAGGACAACGCCTTGCCCTCACACATCTACAGGATGCAATAGCCCTCCCCCCAAAAACACACACACCCTCCTTCCTTTCCCCCTGACTCAAGTCACTGAAAGTTCTCCAAGAAGTATAATGTATCTGGTGTATCTATTGTTTATTCCTTTCATGTTTGGTATCATTTTAAATGTCTCAGTGCGATTGGTAAAATGGTCTCAATTTCACAGCAGTCACTGGTATTATGAAGAAGATTAAAAACTAAGGAGAATTCTGTCCTCCTTTTGGGTGTTGAAACACCCACTCCTCTCCCCCAAAACAGGTGTTGGTGTAATAAAAATTTACAATCCTTTTGTTCTGGTCTTGGTATATAAGGTAAAGTGCAAAGCAGTCAGGGGGGATTTTCTGTAGCCAGAAGCCCCCACACAGTGGTGGACAAGTGTCTTCAAACACTAATCCACCACTGTGTGCATGTGCATTTCAGTTGATGTTATGCATTTATTATTTCTGAATTGGCTTCTAATTGTCCAACTATGAAATTGACATGATACATTTTTACTTGACAAATAAAATGTTATATTTGATTTACTCTGGATTCTTCTGAAATCATTATGACCAGTAGATTATGGAGTCCGTCATTTCCGTAAATCTGCGTCAGGACAGGCCAAGCCAGAGAGCCCCATGAAAGGAGCATATTGGCACATCATGGGACTTTTTGAGTTTGTCTGTTATTGAATTAGCAAGTTGCAGTATCGTGACTAAGAAAACTGTATTTTTGTATGAACAAGCATGTGGCGGTTCGACTCAAATGCATTAGTTAACTCTGCATCCTCTGACTAGACCATAAACTGGCGAATTTATGTCCGTGAGAACGCAGTCGGCCGATGTGAATTTCTCTAAGCGATGATGAGACCGTAATGAACGAATAATTGAAATTATGAGATACCCAGAATAATCAAAAATCAAAATTAATACATAACAAATGATTAATTTCCAATTGGGAACAAAACCTAAGAGTAATAATCATTTAAAATTGGAGTCAGATTAAACGAGTGAAATTAAGTGAACTTCACAGATGCGCTGAAAAGGCATACACGCGTTAACCTTCGCCCAGGCCGTCGGATTCCGTTTTTGGGCCGATGCGTGGTTCCTTACAAAATCAACTTATTTTTCCCTTAAAATGATACATTTTCTCAGTTTAAACATTTGATATGTCATCTATGTTGTATTCTGAATAAAATATTGAAATTTGAAACTTCCACATCATTGCAATTTGTACAGTGTCCCAACTTTTTTGGAATTGGGTTTGTAATTCAAACTGTAGGCATACTCAGTAACGCAATTTTACCAGAGGTGTAAAGTCCAGGGGTCAGAAAGTAAAAGTCCTGCCATATGTTTATTCCACCCACTGAGTAAGTGTTAAAGTTAATGAGATAATTAAGTGATTAATTGAGTGATGACTGACCATTAGTGAAGATACCTGATGTTAACAAGTGAATCACCAACAGATAAAATCACAATTTTAAGTCACCATCATGGAGATCAGGGTTTGCTTTAGTTGGGCTCTTGACCCTTGACTTTTTAATATTTGATTTGATGGCATCTTTTCATCTTCCCTACACATAACGTGTAGTATAAGCAGTGCTGCTTTGTTTACAGAGGTTACTGGGGAAACAGCTCTATTTCTGCTTAAATCACTTCTGACTTTTGACTTTCAGAAATTTGAATATGAATATACAAGGTCCAAGATCCCAAGCTAATGAAACACTGATCACCATTATGGTGACTTCAAAAATTACAGTAGTAAACAATATAATTTCTTACATTGGCATGATTAAAGACCACTTTATAATGTGAATTCACAGCAAAACAAGAGCAGTAAATTACAGTAATGTTAGCATCATTTTGCTGTTTTTCATAAGAAAATGAGCCAGCATACATTAATTTCACTGTAAATTTCTAACTACAGTAATTTATTGTAAAATAATACTCTTTAATCCTGTAAATTTGCAATGTATCCATATCTACAATGAACATAAAACATTTGCATAGGGGAAAAATAATTTGGTGTGAATGATATGTCGGTCCTCTCTCAGGCTCTGTGTGCATTGAAAGGTGGGATCAACATGAGACCATTTCAGCCTCCCAGACCTAAACCAGTTCATATAAATAAAGATAATTCATCCACAATATCCACATTTGACATGGGAATCAGTGATGAGGAGTGGGGAAGACTGCAGAAGGTTCTGGACTGGCCTAGTTCAGATCAAGAAATCACTCAGCTGGAACTGAGCACAAGTCCAGTCCACTCAACATTCTCCATTGTGGGACTCAATGAGATTTACAAAGTGGGAGAAAAGATCTCTGTTACTATCACAGCCAGAGACCACAACAAGAACCTGAAAAGATATGGAGGAGACTATTTCCAAGCCAAACTCTTCAATTCAAAGCTAAAGGTGTGTTTATTTTATAATATATTATTATTATTAAAATGTATTTTATTAAAATCAATATAAAGACAACTGTCATATTGAGTTTCACTTACAACATATTTATGTTTAAGTTTATAAGTGTTTCAAATTTATTTACCGAAAGACATTAGTTTTCTGCATTACACTTTAACCTTCTCCATTCTTCTTGAAGGCGAGTGTGTACGGGGAGGTTGTGGATCATCGTAATGGGACTTACTCTGTTGCTCTTCTTCTGCCCTGGGACGGTCAGGCACAAGTTTTTGTACGTCTAGAGCACTCCAGTGAGGTTGTGCGGATTCTTAAAAAATACAGGGAGTCTTCATTCCCACGCAGCCACTATAATGGACACTTTGAAGGTCCAGGACCCAATAAAACAAGGATCAGGGAAACAGTACAATGTAATCTTAAGTGGGGTCTAGATGGAAGTTGGAGGAAAGGAGACTGCTGCTGTGAGTATAAGAATATAAAAACGGGGACATTGTGGCAGTGTGAGAGACCGAAGAAACTTTCCTGTGACAGACTGGTTTATCACTCAATGGGAGGTTTGGAAAACCCATTAAATTCCCTGGAGAAGCAATTTTTTACACAGTGGGTAATGATTCAAGATGAATTTCAGAATAATTGTAGAATTGTGAAGTGTAGAAAATGTATTATTATTTTTTTTTTCACAGGAAATTAACAAATGTTGCTATTACTGGAGATGACAAAATCATAAATGTTCTTCCCAACACTGCAGGCATTGGTATGTTTACATATGGTGACCATCTCATTTCCTATTTGGAAAGAAATAAGGAGAAAGGAAAAAATCACAGGAAACCAGAATTAGGCTTGAGTTCTCCTTTTTTGTTTATAGTATACAAATTGGTTTATGGGCTGAATATTTAACCTCCGTTTTTTTTTTTTTTTTTTTTTTGTCAGCGAAAGCCAGCCTTGATTAATTTCACAAAACTTTCATGGCCCCCAGAATATTTTGTTGCATGAATATCTGAATGTATAATATATCAAAAGAAAGCCTCTGCTTTTAAACAAAAAACAAAACTTGAATGTGGGTGAGTTTCATAAAAAAGCCAAATTTTAAACAAAAAGCTGAGAAAATCACATTTTTTCAAAGACTACGTCACCCCAAAGCTTCACAGTCATTACCGCTTCATGGGTTTATTGATCTCTTTGAAAGAGATTCTGTACTCTTTCAGAAGATGTGTAAAAAAGTAAATTTGCTCAAATTCTCATTTTTTCTTTCCATAAAAAAAAAAAAAAAAGCCCTCCTCTGCTTTTTCTTGATTTTTTTCCAAAAAGGAAATGGTCAAAACATACACGGACCTCAGAGGACAGATTTCTTCTGAAATCAAATTTAGTTACAAGAAAATTCACATAATTAAAACATTCTTTTCATGTAATCTGCATCTTTGCTTTAGGCACAATGGAGAAATGCAGGTCTGGCATGACGACACCGATTCCTGCAGGGTTCTACCTTAAAGATGTCTGGAAGTCTTTGGTATGCAACACCAGGCAGTTCAGTTCTGAACAAATGAGAAATTGTCTTAAAAACAAGATAGTCTATTTGATGGGAGACTCCACCACAAGGCAGTGGTTCGAGTACTTAGAAAGAAAAGTGCCAGGCAAGTTATTCAATGACATGACTTGTCATTGATGTTGTCTTTGTTATTTAATTGAATACATGATAGCATGAATGTACATAATAAATTAAATAAGAAAATGACATACAGAGGCCCCACAGGGCTCTTATTCCAAAGATGCATGAATATCTTGGCATTAGATGAAAACAGGGCTGTCACTGGCGGGGCTTTAGGGGGGCACATAATCATTCTTTTACAGAGCACTTGCGACAAATGTGCATGCCTGTAGACTAAACACATAATACACATGTGCATGCCGTCACCGTTTTCACAGATTTGAGTTTTAGTTGTTTACACTGAGATGATAATGGTATCATCTTATCATTTCAAAAACTTTGAAACCCGTATTTAAAAGTTTGCATTTTCAGGCTTCGAAAATGCCACTGTCATGTAAATGAACAGCCAAAATGCATAAAAAGTTTTCCGTTTTTAATTGAAAATGGTGTCGTGTAAACAGCCCCTAAGTGGCACTTTTCAAGTGGCACACTTTTCAAGCAAAGCATCAAAAACGTTCTATAAAAATGAAAAAAGCTCATGGAGATTCAGTTTGCAGATACTTGGTTAAGTATCTTGTGTCTAATGCAACAACATTGAGACATGTTCATAAATCAGTGCCACTTAAAGGGATAGTTCACCTAATAATGAAAATTTGGTCATTATTTACTCACCCTTTTGTGGTTCCAAAGTTGTATGACATTCTCAAGCTACGATCTAATGTTAGTTTTATGTATCTTTTTAGGCATAAAAAGGATGGACCTCCACACTCCTCGTACAGGTGGACCCCTGATGGCTGTGGAGTTGAAAAATAATATCATTATTCACTGGAGGCCACACGGTGTTCCTTTGCGATTTAGTAAAATGCCTATTACCGACCTGCACTATATCGCCAATGATATTGATGAAATAGCTGGTGGTGCTCACGCAGTTGTTGTCTTCACATTCTTTGCTCACCTGGTTTTTCACCCAATAACATTTTATGTGCATGAAGTGACCAAAATCCGCCAGTCTGTTGTTGCACTGCTGAGACGCGCTCCAGAGACTACCATCATCATCAAGTCTGCAAACACTGGTGGACTAAAGGTACTCTTAGTCACTTTCCAATCCTATGTTTTCAACAAGAAAATTTTGTACATTTGTTGTACATGAAAGTGTAAAAACATAGGCCAAAAAAATGTGTCTCAGAATGTTTAGGCAATATTTTTTTTCCAATTGACATAAAATTGCTTCTTTTAAATGGATAGTTCACTCAAAATTAAAAAGTCTGTCATCATTTATGCACCCACATATCATTCCAAATCCGTATAACTGAATTTTATCTGTGGTACACTGAAGAAAAAAACTTTAGCAGTTTGTGAGCTCTCTTCTATACAGTGAAGTATGATTGGAAATTCAACTAGAGGCTGCCCAAATGAAAAAATAGGACTTAACCCTTGTATTATGTTTGAATTCTGGGTATGATTTTTATGTTGTGGGTAAAATTGATCCCAAATGGTTTCAATACAATAGGTTGTTTGCATATGACGTCATTGCTGTGGCACAAAATGCAGCTGGAGGGCAGGAGGTAATTTTTCTATATAGGAATCGTTATCACAAACTCAAAAATTCTATGTTTTGTGTTGTTTACGGTTGCTCAAATCGATCAAACCAAGAAACCACAGTGACGGCAGCTTCACATTCTCTATACAGCCTCGGTGGCAGGCAAGTTTTTCAGTTCAGTAGAAAAATCGCTCCTCTTCATAACATAAGGTTCACGTCCAACATATGTTGTGATTTTCTGTTTATACCTTTATAAACCAGCACAGTACAGACTTTTCTCCATCTCGTCCATTCTAATTTTCACTTCCTGCCCTCCACCTGAATTTTGTGCATCATCAGAACAACATGATTGCAAACAAGCTATTCACCAAAAAAAAAAAAAAAAAAAAAAAAAATCAGGAAAAAACTGTATACTTCTCACACATTACAACAAAAATAAACATGAGATTTTTTTAGAAACTGTATCTAACAATTATCTTTAAACTTCCCTTTAGGAAAATATGATTAGTATAAATAGTATTGCAACAATTTTTTTCAATGTTTATATATATATATATATATATATTTTTTTTTTTTTTTTTTTTTTTTTTTAAATGGCAAGGTCATGGGTTTGATTCCCAGTAAAATCATCATGCCTGAACTGATAAAAATTTACACCTTCAACGCAAGGAACATTTCTTCAGATAAAAGCATCTGACAAATGCATAAATGTAAATGTAAATGTTAACACCCCCATAGGGTAGTGAGAACCTGACATGACAAAATACATCCATTTTTTATTATTTTATTTTGGGTCTGTGCAGCTGTTATTAACCGTGACATTGCGGGTCAAACCAACATCAAAAGCGTAATTACATTGTTGCATGCACATTCCATGACACCTCAGAGTTTCAAAACCTTGCATCCATGTTGATGACCCTAAATGAGAAATTGAAACAACAACAACAACAACAACCACCTATAACCAGTATTACCAGTAGACCCAAAACATAAAACAGGGTTAAGTGCTATTTTAGAAGTCTTTTGAAGTTAGTAGAGTAAAATATAAATAGTTTTTCATAAAAAAATGGACACTATTCACTTTCTTGAACATTCAGCTATAAACAAGTGAGAAAAGTGAGAAATAGATCTTGGGGTCATTTCTTTCCATATATTATTGTTTTGTCAAGCACACTTGGCAATAAAGCTCTTTCTGATTCTAATCTGTGTTGTTCCAGAATATTTTTCAGTCTGATTGGTTAATGATGCAGTTGGACAAAGTGATGCGGGAGATGTTCAGACATATTGATGGAGTAATCTTCTTAGATGTCTGGCAGATGACTTCCTGTCACTATCTACGTGAAAATATTCACCCAGGACCTGTTGTCATTGCTAACGAAGTCGACATGTTGCTCTCATATATCTGTCCTACCTGAGGCCTGTTCCAGTCGATATGGAAACTAACCTCATCCGGGGCCAGGAACCAGAATTCCTCTAACACTGACCGGATTAGAATGTGATGACATTACCACTGACTCACTGAGATTGTTACGAGCCCCTGCCTGCTCTTTCTCTTGTTTCTTCCTGTCTCTTTCTTTTCTTTTCTTTCTTTTTTTTTTTTTTTTTTTGAGCACAGTTGCCAATTAGACGGGGGCAGGGACCAACTATTTCTACCACCTGAGGCCTCTGGCTATTTAAGAGCTGCTGGTGGCACTTCACCTTGGCCTGCCTCAGGAAACCTGTCACTGGTGGTTTTGATGTTTTCCATTTCCTTTGTACAGGATGGTGAGTTGTAGTTTGTTTAGTTAAATTAAAATAGTGGGAAAGTGTAAGTAAGTAAGTACACAGTAAACTGTTAAATCAACACCGCTCAGTGTTCATATGGGAACCACCCGCAGGGTGTTAAAGTAACACTGAAGCACTGTTAGAGTTAATTAGATACTTAAGTGATTAATTAAGTGATGATTGTTCGATTATTGAAGAAACCTGATGATAACAAACAGAATCACTGAAGAAAAGAGAAACACAAGAACTACAGTTGACCTTAGACTCAGCCTTACATGAAATCAACTGACATTAAATCTCTCTTATTACAAACCAGACTGACTTTATTTCTGTCATTAGTCTACAGTTCTTTTTGATAATTAACAGAGGTTTAGTTGTTGTTTTAGTGAAAATGTTTGGTCATTGTTATGGTGATCAGTGTTTTCTTTAGTTGGCCAGTTTGACTCTTTGATTCTTATATGCATTTGAGGTTTTTGTAACAGTATTTACCAAAACACATAATTTGTTACAAAGGATGCCATAAGCAATGAAGATCAGATAATAAATATGATAGCCAAGAGAGCTTAATGCGCTGCAAATGAAGAAAATACATGCAAATAGTAAAAACACCAACAAATAAAGAAAACATCTTCATCAGTTTGACAACACATGCAAATACAGAAACGTGCTGCAAATCCTCGCAACACAAGCAAACAGAGAAACGCGCTGCAAATAGCACAGACCACAACGGAAATGTTTCAAGGGGACTCCAATAAGTGACGAACCCTACTGGGACCTGCTTATTGTTTAATTGTCTACTCGCCAGTGTTGTTGTCAGTGACCTGAAAGGTGAGTTTTTTTTGTTTACTTTAACATCATGATCGTATAATTGCTTAGTCTTTTGGATATTATTGGCCTAAATAATCTGACACAGTACACAATTAACTGCGAAACGTTACGATATTGTCGCATATGTTAGCTGGCTTAATTTAGCAACTAAATATACCCCCGGTTTCACAGACAAGGCTTAAGCTAGTCCTAGACTAAAATGCATGTTTGAGCTGTTTTTACTGAAAGCAACATATACTGACATATCTTAAAATATGTCACTGCCATTGTTTAGTCTCAATATGCACACCAGTAATGTTTTTTTTTTTTTTTTCTTCTAGTGAATGTTTATAAAAGCCACTTAAATGCCCTTATTGAACTTAATGAAGGTTTAATCCTGTCTGTGAAACTGGGCCATAACGTTCAAGGTTCACGAAAATAGGGTTAAACCAGGTCAAAATAAATTGCAGATTGATGGTATAATTAAAATATTACAATTTATTGAAATCCTTTTAGTAATGAAAGAAAGGACAACAGAATACAATGTGCTAATTTCAGTCACATTGTCTTTTTCAGATCAATGTATTGTCCTTTATGTGGCGTCCAATGGCTGACTTGCCCAGATTTTGCAGTTCATGTGGGCGAGATGTAAGCTTTGTTGTAGAGAACGCCCCTAGAACTGCAGGTGATGACCATGTGTCATGTCCGACAGTTCCCAGAGGTAATATTCTCTTACTGAGCTCCGTCCATCAAATTATAAAAACGTATAATCTTTTCAGTCTCGTCAATCTTTTTCTCTCTGTTTTTGATTGTGTGTGTGTGTGTGTGTGTGTGTGTGTGTGTGTTTCAGTGACTGATGCATGTGCCATTCCAGTGAAGTCAGCTTCAGCTGTTCTCCAGTTCATGAAATACAGAGAACTAAAAGAAACTGAAAGGAAATCATTCTCAAAAAGTAAAAAGAAATCAAATAAAACAGTAAAGGTAAGCTAATCTTTTATTAAGTTAATGAAGTTGTCAGACAGAACAGTATTATCATTTGTATTCCGCCTTTTCTGTCTGATGGTCTGGATTTCTATTGGGATCATGAGCAAGACCAAGAATGGCTTCAAGCCCATGAGAGGAAGAAACCTACCTCTACATGTTGACCCCCAGTGGTCATCTGAGCAATTTTTACCAGCTGCTGTGAAAAAACAAAAAGATTTCAACCAAGACATGGAAGATGGAGAATATGTCTTGCTTTACCCAGATGGCTCTCTGATAAAAAAAAATATTACCTTTTACCATTGGACAATACAAAGAGGCCATTGGAAAGGCATATCAAAGGATTACTCTGTACATCTGTACCCTTGAGGATTTGTTGTCAAAGAGACAGTATTAAAGTAGTATGTTTAATATATATTTTATGTGCATTTAAACTAAAAACTAAATAGTTTCTGTTATAAGTACAGTACTTTAAGTACTGGAAACGTCATTTGAAATAGAGATTGATCACAAAATTTTTTGTGAGGTCATGAAGATGACTCCGTTTCAGAAGATGAGGATGATGATGTTGTTGTTAGGGCACAACCCAATATGTCACCTCTTTCTGACACAGTGGTAGGTACATCTCAGGAATTTAGGTGTTCAGCATGTCAGTGCTTACAGTACAGCTATAATGCAGTAAGATCTCCTGGACTTGTCAATCATTAGAAAAGGAAAAGCATATACAGTGTTAAGGCTATGAATGAGTTTAGGATTTTATACACCTCACAGCTTTGGTCAAGTCCTGAAAGAAGTACACCAGAGCATAGACAGTGGTAAGTGAAATTTCTGCTGACACTTTTTTTTTTCTCCCTGTGCCAGCTATATGAATGTATGTTTTAGTGCACTTATTTTTAAAATTGATATAAAGAAAGCATTTTATGTTATTTACAACACAATGATAATTTTTATTAATTTGTTTGTATGTTTTAGGTCAGCCACAACATCTGTGGCATCAACATCCCAGTCATCTAATGAGCAAGTATATCATATTCTGTAATATAATACACCAGAATTTGTTCATTTTCTGGTTAATTCTGTGATTATTATTCTAAATTCTTATTGGGCTGTGTGATTTTGTCGGTGCTACAGGCCAAGAGAGCAACAAGACCTAAACATACAACCACCTCAGTGGGTGAACCTAGGTCATGTGACTTCTACAGGTCAGTTAGAAGGCATAATTTTACATAATATTTCACTGGATTTGAAATAAAACTATTAGTCCAAAGTTATGGACTACAGCCAAAACAACACAACATCTGTTTCAGAATACTTTCTGGATTAACTGTTATTGTTGTTCTCCCTTCCACGGTACATATACCCATATCTATGCACCTATCACCATTGACAGCAGTTCCTCAGATCTTGAGGAAGTAGAGTTTGCTGTTTGTGGATTGTTTTTTTTTGTTGTTTTTTTCTTTCCAGTGATGGACATGATGGGTTGACAGCTGCAGACATAGTGTCAAATCTGGCACAAAATCTTAAAAAAAACATCCTGTAGCAGATTTAACATTAACCGGGCGAATGTCTGGGATGGTGCCTTAAGAGGTTTCAGGCGATCCTCATTTGATCCCACCTGCAGCTTGATGGTGAAATTCACAGACGATGCCAGGCTGACTGAAGAGGCCTTGGACAGCAGGGGGCCAACTGGAGAATTTCTGACTCTTTTGATGGACATTATCAAAACAATGATGATATTTGAAGGCAAAGACAATGCCAAATACCTCTCCTTTGATAGCAAAGGTAATACTTTTATGATGTTTTACAATGTTGTAAATTATTGTGTCCTAACGTTTAAATATTGCCATTTTTAGCTGCAGAAGAAAATGAATATTTTAATATTGGACGGATGATTGCTGTGTCTCATGTTAATGGCGGTCCAGGGCCTCAATGCCTTTCACCGAACTTTTTCCTTTACTTAATTGGTAAAGTAAAGACAACTGAAGCCCTAATTGAGGACATTCATGACGATGAGGTCAGGAAGGCCCTCGTTGAGGTAATCTGTTAGACTGGGATTACAAACAACTTTAAGAAATTTACTTTTATCAACTGACACAAAACTACCCACATTAATGATATCTCAATAGCTGTACAAACCGTATGTTTGACAAACTGTTTGACATGATCTCTTAAATGTTATTATTGTTCATTTTTAGCCTGATCATCATTATTAATATCTGGTATCAAAAGGGTTAAAATTTCAGTTTGAGGCTAATTTAATCTCTCAAAATGTCAATTTATTCAACAACATAATCTGATGTTTTGGTGGCCATTACCAACCAAGGTCAATGAAATATAAACATGTATGTTTAATCTAATATTCTTATCAGATCCTTTGATAATGATGTGCTACACCCCAAAAAAAAGCCAAAAAAAAAAAAAAAAAAAAAAACCTTTATTCTGTGTACTGGAAGGTAGACCATAAATGATGAATGTGTAACATATGCCTAAATATGTACAATATAGAAATTAGTCACAGAATTTCATTCTTTCGAATCTTAAAATATGTCAGTGCCATTGTTTTGGTGCCATCAGTTCAGTCAGCCTGGTAGCACCAACCGTCAGGAGGAGGCCAGGGTACTGAGCTACTGGCGAGATTATCTGCTCTACCTGGAAGGTATTATATACGTTAGAATTATAAGGAATGTGCGGAATTATCACTACAGCAAATAGATATAAAGTACCAAAAAAATAAATAAATAAATAAATAAATAAAATAAAAAACATGTCTAATATTTTTCTTTTGCTCCCCCTAGAAAAAGAGGCTAGTCCTTCCTTGGAAGACGTGCTTATGTTTGGGACTGGACTGAAAGAAGTTCCTCCTGCAGCAATACAACCACAGCCAAAGCTAGGTTTTCAAAAGAGCTCACGCTTTCCCATGGCAAATGTATGTACAAACACAATCAAAATTCCAATCTTACCCAGTTATGAAGAGTTTCAAGAAGCCATGGATTATGGCATGCAAAACTCCCCTGGGTTTGGTCTTCCTTGAAGCTAAACATCTTTCTCTGATACACTGGGGTTTAGGTACAAGTTAACAGTTTTATTAAAATGTTGCAAATGTGCCACTTTGTTCTTTCCTATTTTGAGATGCAGCCATGTTTGTATAAGTTATACATTTATTACATTTATTATTATACATTTCAAGCCACTCAGTTAAAAAAGGAACACTCAGGTTAATATTTTTGATTGTACTGATATACTGGTGAGTTGTAAGGAAAAATAGGTTTTATTTTAAGAGACATTTTTGATCAAGGATCAATATTTTATATTTTATTATATTACAGAAATGCATGGCATGTTCTTTGCACACAACTTTAGATTTTCTTATATACCTAATCTATCGATCTAATGATGTCAAAGACAACACATCATCATAATCCCACAGCTCTCTCCCGTCAGCCGTCGAAGGTCATGGGGAATTTCACCCCTTCAACTCTTCAACAAGCTCCAGCTGAGAACCCCATGATCTAGTCTCTACTCTGCCTCAGCAAGAGTAAGACCCGAACCATTAGGCGCAGCTGCCGGTCCTTCTCCTCTCGAGGAACAGAAGAGAACTGCCTGAACTGCCCACAAGAACTGCCTGTGCATGCTCTTTTGTTCTCATAAAAGACAACGTTATAAGTTCTGTTAGGACCACTATCGTCAAATATGATGGATAATAGCATAGAGTTTGTATTGGCAGTGTGGTTCTGTTCTGGACAAGAACTTCCTGTGCATCCATGCAGCCTAGCATGGATAAGAGCAGGGAGAGCAGTTACCCCCCTTAGGGTAACAGAACAGAACCAACATATGCAGATATAATTAAAGTCAATAATTTAACATGCTTAACATACACATATTTCAAGAATTAGTTTGATTCAGGGGAATCATAAGGCCAATCCTGACTGAATAGAGGAGGAGCTGGGGATGGAGGAGGGTAATTAGCTCCTGAGAAATGCAATAGCTGCTGATAATACTGAGGAGCTTATATATGGATGCTGTGATAGGCGTCGTATTCCTATAGGTAGACGGGAGTGACCTGGGAGTCAGCTGATGCGAGCTTGACTGACGTGACCTGCCAGAACTGACGCTAACGCTTGATTTATGTGTGTGATCAGATGTCAACACTATGGGACACGGATGCACACACTTCCTGAAATGTTTGTCAGACATAATAAGTGTTACCTTAATACCGGTTTGATATTGCTTGCTTTAAAACAAAACAGTCCCTGAAGACGAAAAGATACTGACTGCTTCTCTAGGCGCTCCTTATATACTTCCGAGTCGCGCAATGATGACGTCATAGGCTGTCACCGGCCAATAGGATTGTCGTGATTTGATAATTGTTTTCAGACACCGGTTCATGAGGAGGCGTTCCCCAAAGCGTGTCAAACGCAGTGTTGAGTTCCCTTTCGAAAGGGAATTAAAAAAAAAAAAAAAAAAGGGCCTGTCTCAAACTGCTCACTTCATGTCCACTTGTGGTCTTGTGCACTTACAATGGCCGCCAGCGCATGTCCGTTGAGTCCACAAGAGGGGTGGACTCTAACCTTATCATACCTGGTTTCACAGACAAGGCTTAGTTCAATTAAGACTTTTAAGTAGCTTTTATAAACATGCCTTAGAAAAAAAAAAAAAATCATTACTGGTGTGCATTTTCAGACAAAACAATGACACTGACCTATTTTAAGACATATCAGTGCAAGTTCTTTTCAGTTAAAACAGCTCAAACATGCATTTTAGTCTGGGACTAGGCTTAAGCCTTGTCTGAAAAAGTGTGAAATTACTTACATTTCATTAAGTTGTTCTTCACACAAAACTACCAATCGTATGGGCTGATTTTATAGCAGTTTGTTAAGATTAGACATCTAAAATCACAGGTACGCTTTCATTTTTACAAAGAAACTAAATGCACTGGAATATGGTCACCAGCAGGGGGTGCAAAGACCACGCAAAGTATGGCATGTAAGTACTGTTAGCACAGTACGGTGTGTGCCCTTCTACCAGTCTCTAAGTGTATTGTTATTTATGCTGTTATACTGAGACATTGAATGAAAGAATACTTTAAACTACTGCAATATCAGATCTTTATTTTCTGCTTTGAAAACATAAACAATGAGGCTTAAGGCTTGTTCACAGTTATGTTTATTCTGTCACTTTAAATGCTCAAGTTCTTTAAAGCAGGATGGATTCTGATTGGCTGTCAATGTTTTTAATGTTTAAAACATTTGATGTCAATGTTTAAAACACTTAATTACACACTTTTTTTTATCAATTCATGTTGCTTTTCAGGGCTCCACACATCAGAGATACAGAAAGCTGTAAAATGTTTCGCTATGTGTACCACACTATGACATCTTCCCGTCAAGCTGAAAGAAAGAAAGAAAGAAAGAAAGAAAGAAAGAAAGAAAGAATGAATGAATGAATGAGTGAATGAATGAATACATTAATAAATAATACACTTCAAATTTCTATTTGGTATACTTGAGTTATTTGATCCATAACAGTAAATTATATTCTGTGTACCATATACGTAATCTATAGACATTTGATATTCAAGTGTTTAATTTCATTTGGCCAAAGGTGAGGAGAGTTTAGTTTTTTTGTAGGAAAACTTCGGTTTAAACACTTACCATTACATTTTGATACACAGGTTCAGTCAATTCAACATCACAAGCTTTGCGTCTGTCATGATTCATCTTTGCCATTAAAGTAAAAAAACAGAATAGATAGAATATAAATAAAAGTCATATACTAGATAATTTCACGACTACATTCAGACTTTCAATCTTTTAAATTCATTCATTCATTAATCCTTATACAACCTTCTAGGGTCCCAGTTTCTTGGGCCAAAAGCAGGGGAAAGCACCTCTCACACACACTCTCTCTCCAATTCACCTAACCTGCATGTCTTTGGACTGTGGGGGGAAACTGGATGTTTGCATTTTTACCACACCGACACGGGAAGAACATGCAAACTCCACACAAAAAGGACTCTTGTCTCAGCTGGGGCTCAAACGTTTTTGCTGTAAGGCAACAGCACTAACCACTGAACCACCCTGCTGCCCAATCTTTTAGATACCAGTCCGTTTACCTGATCAGTAAACTACTGATAACCAAATGCATTTTTCTCACCTGAGACTGTGTGTCATTTCTCTTTTTCATCCACCTGTTTCTCCTTAAAAAAAAAAAAAAAAAAAAAAAAAGAAAGAAAGAAAAAGAAAAGAAGAAAAAAAGGTGATCAGATTTTTATTTGGAAATCTGTTTAGTTTGTCTGAACTATCCCAGCAGGCACAGTATGTTTATGTCAACAAGACGTTGGACTCCAATTAATCCAACGTTGGTCAAACGTCAGATTTTGTTTGAAAATTAGAACCTAAACCCAACGTTTGTTTGACGTCAAGCTCCAATTGTCAAATTTTGGTTGTAATAAGCACTGCATGGTAAAAAAAAAATAAATAAAATAAAAAAGGGTGAAATGCATGGCAGCATCACTTATTACTACCAGCTTCACTATTACTAACCAGACTGACTTTATTTCTGTCATACGTCTACAGAAGCTCTTATTGAGAATTAATAGAGGTTTAAAAGTTAATGATTTGTTGAAAAAGTTTAGCTTGTTTCGATTTGTTGAAAACATCACCATTATGGTGATCAGTGTTTGTTTTCAGTTTGACTCTTGAATTTTTAACATTTGTTTTTTTTTTTTTTTTTTCTGGCTGATATAATTGTGTTAGTTATGGCAAGAAAAGCAAGACAATATATGATCAGATGATGTTGGTTACTTGTTGATGATAAAAATATAATCAGCATATAGTGATCATATACTGTCTTCATTTTGTTTGGCACCCTGTGCTGCCATGCGTTTCACTTTTTTTTGTGGTGTTTATTCCAACCAAAATTCAACATCTGCCCAACTTTGCAGCTTGATGTCAAACAAACATTGGGTTTAGACGTCAACCCGATTTTCATTTTCAACCTGCTGATACGGGATATACTTCATACTGGGCTGTCAGTTTTTATTTCTTAAGTTCACCCCCAAAAATCTTTCAATGAAATCAATATGTATAGAAACACCCAAGTTAGTCTGATAACTGATTATTTCTCAAAAGCATTGTGAGTTAATTTGATTGTAGAGACTATTGGTGCCAATAGTTCTATGACCTACATCGGCTTACAATGGTTTTGAGAAATGCAGCCCTGGTTGTTTATAAAAAGAGGTTAAGACAGAGTACAAGTATCTGCAATCACATACTACACACATCTTACCAAATCAGCACCATCATGAAAATAACTGCAGCACCACAAACCACTCCAATAGATATGTATAATATCACCAGACGTCCTACAACTGAGAAAAGAGTAAAACATCTGAACAGATTCATTTTCTTCACTTTAGAAAGAGTAATGTAAGTATATGAGCTGCTCTACCTTTAACAGTCACAGTTACAGCGTCTGATCTCTGAGATCCATGTTGATTGTGAGCCTGACAGTAGAAGCGTCCACTCTGTAGTGCACTGAAACTCTGTCCAGATCCAACAGCTGAGCTTTTATTCTCCTTAAACCAGCTGAAGTTCAGAGCAGGAGGGTTTGAATCACTGCTGCAGATCAGAGTCACTGAATCTCCTGACACTATTTCACCAGATCCAGTTATCAACACTGACACGTTCCTGGGAGGATCTGAAACAGACAAAATAAACTGTTAAATAAAAAATATATTCATGTTTTGTGATTGCTAATCCACTAATTTGTTTGTTACCACAGTTTCTGAATCATCATTAACTTACACATGACATGTAGGTCCCTTAATTGTACCGACGATTTAGTCCCTTGGGGTCAGATTGACCCCAAACTTTTACAGAGTGATTGCATAAGGAAATATACATTTTTTATATGATAAACTATATATATATATATATATATATTTTATTTACTTCTTATCTATGCATTTATGCTGTGTTTTTGTGGATATTTTTTTTTTTTTTTTTTTTACCTATTTACTGCACAATTACTTAACCATGTCATAAATTGGCTTATGAAAAATTGATTTTTAATGAAAAAAATCACTTTAATGATGAACTTAATTAAATCTAAATTGTATTTGGACATTGCTCTATGTGTTAGGGATAGAATACTGCCATCTACAGGTTTGTGGAAAAAACTTTAGGAATTATAGTTAAAGAAAGAAAGTGCAATGACCACATACAGTGGGTACGGAAAGTATTCAGAAACCCTTAAATGTTTCACTCTTTGTTATATTGCAGCCATTTGCTAAAATCATTTAAGTTCATTTTTTTTCCTCATTAATGTACACACAGCACCCCATATTGACAGAAAAACACAGAATTGTTGACATTTTTGCAGATTTATTAAAAAAGAAAAACTGAAATATCACATGGTCCTAAGTATTCAGACCCTTTGCTCAGTATTTAGTAGAAGCACCCTTTTGATCTAATACAGTCATGAGTCTTTTTGGGAAAGATGCAACAAGTTTTTCACACCTGGATTTGGGGATCCTCTGCCATTCCTCCTTGCAGATCCTCTCCAGTTCTGTCAGGTTGGATGGTAAACGTTGGTGGACAGCCATTTTTAGGTCTCTCCAGAGATGCTCAATTGGGTTTAAGTCAGGGCTCTGGCTGGGCCATTCAAGAACAGTCACGGAGTTGTTGTGAAGCCACTCCTTCGTTATTTTAGCTGTGTGCTTAGGGTCATTGTCTTGTTGGAAGGTAAACCTTCGGCCCAGTCTGAGGTCCTGAGCACTCTGGAGAAGGTTTTTGTCCAGGATATCCCTGTACTTGGCCGCATTCATCTTTCCCTCGATTGCAACCAGTCGTCCTGTCCCTGCAGCTGAAAAACACCCCCACAGCATGATGCTGCCACCACCATGCTTCACTGTTGGGACTGTATTGGACAGGTGATGAGCAGTGCCTGGTTTTCTCCACACATACCGCTTAGAATTAAGGCCAAAAAGTTCTATCTTGGTCTCATCAGACCAGAGAATCTTATTTCTCACCATCTTAGCAAACTCCATGCAGGCTTTCATGTGTCTTGCACTGAGGAGAGGCTTCCGTTGGGCCACTCTGCCATAAAGCCCCGACTGGTGGAGGGCTGCAGTGATGGTTGACTTTCTACAACTTTCTCCCATCTCCCGACTGCATCTCTGGAGCTCAGCCACAGTGATCTTTGGGTTCTTCTTTACCTCTCTCACCAAGGCTCTTCTCCCCCGATAGCTCAGTTTGGCCGGACGGCCAGCTCTAGGAAGGGTTCTGGTCGTCCCAAACATCTTCCATTTAAGGATTATGGAGGCCACTGAAATTTTGCAGCAGAAATTTTTTGTAACCTTGGCCAGATCTGTGCCGTGCCACAATGCTATCTCTGAGCTCTTCAGGCAGTTCCTTTGACCTCATGATTCTCATTTGCTCTGACTTGCACTGTGAGCTGTAAGGTCTTATATAGACAGGTGTGTGGCTTTCCTAATCAAGTCCAATCAGTATAATCAAACACAGCTGGACTCAAATGAAGGTGTAGAACCATCTCAAGGATGATCAGAAGAAATGGACAGCACCTGAGTTAAATATATGAGTGTCACAACAATTCTGTGTTTTTCTGTCAATATTGGGGTGCTGTGTGTACATTAATGAGGAAAAAAAATAACTTAAATGATTTTAGCAAATGGCTGCAATATAATAAAGAGTGAAAAATGTATGGGGGTCTGAATACTTTCCGTACCCACTGTATATCCAATAGAGGTCAATAGGGACTCAATAGGGACTGTGTGTATTTGTGTTTATGTGTGTGTATGTGTGTGTGTATGAGATAGAACATTCGTTCGACTTTGTGTTTATGGTCAAGGACCAGACCTTTATTTAAATGTAATTTTTTTTTAGGTTTAGGCCAGTTTTGTTGATTTTATTTGCCAATTTCTATATTTCTGTTGCAGCCACACACATGTGTGTGTTTGTGTGTGTGTATGTGTGTGTGTATGAGATAGAAAGTTTGTTCGACTTTGTGTTTATGGTCAAGGACGACCTTTATTTACATATAAAAATTTTCAGATTTAGGCCAGTTTTGTTGATTTTATTTGCCAATTTCTACAGAAATGCCCTCTGTTGCAGTCACACACGTGTGTGTGTGCGTGTGTTCGTGTGTGTGTTTGTGTTTATGTGTGTATGTGTGTGTGTGTATGAGATAGAAAGTTCGTTCCACTTTGTGTTTATGGTCTAGGACCAGACCTTTATTTAAATGTAGAACATTTCAGATTTATTCTGGATTTATTTTATTTATTTATTTTTTTTTTTTTGACAAATGAAATGAAAAAAAAGTAAATTTTTTAATTTTCCCATTCATTTTCAATGTGGGGTCAATCTGACCCCAAGGGACTAAATCGGTGATTTTTTTTTTTACACACCTTTAGAACAACCAAATCAAGCCCAGATTCTTTGTGCATGTTTAGATAGATTATTTAGGAAAAGTTACAGAGTCTCATGCCCCTGAGATGAAGGGAACCCATTTTAAAAATGAAGGAAACTGTCAGCGGGGTCAGCTGGACACCAAGTTAAATAAAAACATTATTTCAGCAGACGGACTGATGGAGATCAGGACTCACTGGAGGAACTACAGGTCTCAGGTAGAAGTAGTACATTCAGTATTTATTTATATGTGACTGGTCCTACTCAAAGTCAAGGTCAAGGTACTGTTTATTGTCTCTCATAGGAGAAATTTACACACACTGCTTTGAGAGCTATTTTAACCAGCGTCAGAGTTGTGCAAACAAAGACTAAAGACCGTAGCTTCTGGCCACGTTCAACCGCATTTACATACAGGTGTGAGTCTCGACATGTCCCGTTCACACAGCAACTTACAGTAGCGTCTGGAACACTGTCTGTATGAACGTGCAACGAGAGTCAAGCCCATATTCTCTTACTAGTAACCATAACGACAGTGACCAACGTAATATTAAAGATGTCGATGTCCATAAAACTGAAAAGTCTCATCACTTTTGACATGACAAGAGACCAATTGAACCGCGAATGTATCCATTCAAACTTCATTAACCAACAGCAGCATGTAAACACGCGATAGTCGGAGTGTTTAACCGTTGCACTCACGTGTCACGTTCTTTGCGACGTCTCGCGAATTACATGGCATTTGAATTTGGAAAAGAAACACAAAACTGACGGGAGCCACTCCGGGGGATCTAATGCTGCATTCCAGGCAGTTTTTTGAGCCCGTAAGTCATGACTTCAAACCACGACTCACGACTTTGTAGCGTTCCAGGCAAGTCATGCCAAACTGCCTGAGTGTAAACAAACCAGAATGGCGGACGGGGCTTATGTTCATTTATAAATATTTCTATCGCCAAAGGTGCTTACTCCTTGCTTATTTGAGGGAAACGGAGGAGGAAAAACGGCGCATAAGGCAAGAGAAGCTGTTATACCTTTTATTTGACGTTATTTTACCGTGCACTTCCATAAACACTTGCATAAACAACATTGTTGTTTCGCAGGCTATGTGACGTCAGAGCGCGGAACTGGGAGTACATCGATCTAGTACGAGTTCACAGGTGGGAAGTCACGGGTTTGACTGCCATTCCAGTGCACTTTCACGGGTAGAAGGTTGGAAAAACACGGGTTACGGGTTGCCTGGAACGCGGCATAACACCTTAAGATGACACAGCTCATATCTGTGTCGTTGTAAGTTAGCGAAAGCGAAACCACTCACAAAACACCGGCTCTCTCGCACTGTATGACGTAGTTGTCCAGTCCTGTTCCGTTCACACAGCGCGGAAATTCCGGGAATGCGGTTGTGAGTCCTGAAAATTTACGGGTGTGAGTTCGGTTATAAAATGCGGTTGTCACACCCGTAAATAACCGTACTGTTTGTGAATGTAACCGTATTAAGGACTCAAATACAGGACTGACAACCGTATTCTGCTGCTGTGTGAACGTGGCCTCTGTGACATTTGATTTTTGCAGAAGTTCACTAGCTTTTCAAAGACAACTTTAAAGAGAAAAAGTCAATACTCACACATGACATTGAGCTCAACAGCAGGAGAGATGTGATTGTGTCCGTGTACAGCACAGCTATATCTGCCTGCATCCTCTCTTCTGACTGACTGCAGCAGGAGTTCATTGTTTCTGTCTCTTCTCTCAGTTAATGGCTGTGAGTTTCTGTACCAGATGAATGTTGCTCTGTCAGTCAGAGTGCAGCTGCTTTTACATGTCAGACGGACTGAATGTCCCTCTGTCACTCTCTCAGGAGACTCCACCTGAAGATCTGAACACAACACACACATTATATCTAGTGCTGCTGTCATACACTGATTATTATTCAACATAATGCACAGAAGAAGAGAGAAACCTCATGAAAGTCACCTGTGACAGCAAGAGTCACTCCTGGTTTACCAAACCATTTTCCTTTTGTTATATTAGTGATGATTCTGAAATAGTACATGCGTGAATCCTTCAGTGTCACATGACTCAGTCTCATGGTGCAGTTCTGCTGTTTATCTCCCAGATACTGAAGCCTCTGACTGTATTCAGGGTCCTTAGACAGATCTAGAAAATCTTTTATAGGGCCTTTGATCCAGAACACGCTCTTGATCTGATATCCAGTAGGGTATGTATAATTGCAGCTCATTATCACTGATGAGTCCTTTAGTGCACAGATGTGTGAAGGACTGTAACTCACACCCCAATCAGCACTAGAAACCCCTGAAACACAGAATTCATACTGATCAAAGTAGCAGCAGTTGTGCATAAAAAATGTGGTATGCAAAATCTCTTGAGTGTTTCTGAAGTGTTGCAGTGACTCACCGTGAATCATGAGCAGAAATATCAGAGGAAGAGGAGGAGCCATTCTGACTGACATCAGCATTGCAAAACCTACAACAAATGTACAGTGACTTATTTCTGTTAAATTTAAGTGTGTTTTAAACTCTTGTTATTTTTATAGTACAATAACTAAACATGTAAATATTATTTAGTTATCGGTTTTGATGCTGGTGTTTATTGAGGTTCAACCAGACTTTGCGACTGGTTTAGAAACGGTTTATTTAAGCTTAACTTCCTCTTTCTGGCCAGTTCAAATTGAGCCCCATCTACAATAAAAGCTGTTGATAGTCTTATGGGTTAAGATTATAAAAATGAAACCAACTTCAAAAACAACATGTTGGTCTTTTTAATAGGCTAATATTTACTAAAAACCACAACTAAATCAACAGATAAAGTTTTTATAAGTTTTAACTTCAAGGATGTTTACCCACTGAGCTGGGAAAATCATATAAAATATATACGTCAACAACAGCATTTTATCTCCAAAAATCAATTAGTACAAATGTTAGCCGAGGTTAGTTGTCACACTTTTTACTCCAGTTAATATTTCTAAAGGTAGATTTCTTTTTTTAAAAGTCACTTTATGTATAGAGATACACCTAAAAATGTTTTGCGTCTTGATGTGCTTTTATTGTGTTCATTTGACACCCAACAGATGTTACAATACACGATGATACTGAATTATTATAATCTAAGGCAGATTTAAATAGGTATTTGTAACCAAGATACAAAACCACTTGAACTGTTGACCTTAAACCTTATAGTTACTATGTGACAACTAGCCCCAGTCTCCCCTATAACATATTTGAATGTAAAGATCGATTAGTAAATGATGCTCTTACCTGTTTCACCAACACTCATGACCAGTGACATGAACAGGATGAAACCAGTATTGGGTTTCAGAGTGAGATCAACACCTTATATTTAACATGAGGATATGACTTCACCCAGTGCTGATATAGCAGAAGCAAAGTTAAACACAGCAACAGGGCAACCAACAACAGGGACAACTGAAGACTCAAGTAATAAAATGAACTGGTTAAACTGGTGAAACTTTATGTCAGTCTGTTGAGATGCTCATGAGCATGCTTTTAAACATAAATGTATGTTTAAATTGTTCCTATAGGACCAATAAAATAATTGTTTGATTGTGCATTTGATAAACCTTAAGACTAATTAATAGCTAATTGGTAATAAAACAAACAATAAGAACTTATCAGTAATTAACAGAGTAACAGAATATTGAACATGCATCCTTATGACTAAAAGTTTTATAATATGAGACCTTTTAAGATTTGTATTCTGGCAGAGGCCTTGTGTCACTTCTCTGATGTCTCATGAAACTCTTAATATGGCCATAAATAGTTTCCTTTCTCACAGCAGCATCTCTCCAGTAGAACGTATGATCATGTGACCCTCATGAGCGATGAACAGACGAGTGCTGACATCACAGACCTGTTGCTCTAACATCTGTAGTTATAAGCAGAATTTTGCTGATGTTGTTGAATTGTCAATATCCCAAGGGGGTCTATATAGTACCTGGGATCCTTAGACAGCATTAGTGTCCCATTTGTCCCAAATGGTATTTGTTTGGCTGACTAACACATAGCAACAGAAGTACCAGATCTTGAAGCTCATGTGCATCCTATATAAGTAGAAATGAGGAAGCATTTGCGGAACAAAGAGTAATGTATTTAAAGTTTTGCCTGTAGAGGACGTGTAGTGCTGGGTTGTTTTGGTAGTCTCTTTTAAGATGCGCCTCACCTTGAAAATAGACAAGAATAGTCTGCTGCAGTCAGAGATAGAGAGAAATACGTGCAGTCAAGATGGACAGTTTTCACTTCTCATAATAGCTCAGACACCTACGAGATCAAAGGCGGATATGTGTCATCATCAATTTTTTTTTATTCCATCATACCATTTGTCAGTGCATTTGGTGGACATTAGCAAAGCCACTTGAATGGATGACAATGGAAGATAGGCTTCATATGCTGAATAAACCACTTTTGTGAGGAAATAGCTTATCATTAAATTAATCGACAGCCAATCGGTTAATCTTACACATGTTTGCTCTTAAACATTCATTTTGGATTCATTTATTTTTATAGTTTACACACACAAAAAATGTTGTTTTATAAGAGAAGTCCAGGACAATAGCACAAGAGGTATGATTCAGTTTACAGCACTTCTCATTCATTTATAGAATCCGCAAACAGTGATTGACTGTCGCATAACTCTGAACGAAATTCAATGTCAAGGCTGTAATTTGCAGGGAGCAGGGTTGGAGCTAAACTCTGCAGGACAGTAGCCCTCCAGAAGCAGGTTTGGAGACCCCTGCTTTACTTTTTTTTTCGATGGTTAAGCCACAGACCCTCATATCTCCCAACAATAAGACCATCTCTGCGGTGCTTAATTTGTAAATTAATAATTGCAGGATCCAAAACAACAATTAAAAGGCGTTGGGACCAACTTCAGTTTTCCCCTGAACATACAGTGACGTCACTAAACGGTGATGGCACAACTAATAAGAGCATCATTCACAAGTTTCACGGCCCTACAGCCTAGTGTATTATTTTGTAATGTATTCTGTCTACAAAGAGACCAAATATCGTTCAGTTGTTCAGTGATATTCGTTTACCGACGACATCATTGCCTCTTTGATTTCTGACTCCCATAGCTTGTCTCCAGTAGAGATTCGCTGATCAGCTCTTCATCATCCAAATCCACTGTTAAAAACAAATTGTGTTAAGCGTGATGATATGGTAACATATAACATTGAAGTAGGCTGCATTTAAATGAACATTTATTTAAAACAAAAGTTCTTCTTTGGCGAAATTACATTTCTTTGACCCTTAAACGGTCTTTCGTGACCCAGGGCGTCATTCACTACCCTCCTCCTCATTATTTTTTTTTAAGTTAGACGTCAACCTTCTTAGTATTTCTCAATTGATTCATTACAAATAATATAACAAGGAAAAAAATAAATAAATATTAAGAATGCCTGTTTTCCCATTCATTTTATGTAAGAATTGTATAGGGTCACTAATGACCCGAGGTGTGTAACAGTGTAAGTATATTTTTTTCTGCACAATAACAATTCAATCTTTGATGACTGAATAAGTGCAATTCACTTTTATTCCACAAGGTGTCAATGTCTGATACACAATGATGAAGTGACGTTTCACTCATAGTTCCTGCAGGCAGAAAACAAGAGAATAGGAAGTATCATCAGCGAAACTTGAAATGGCTCAGCGATTTACTGCAGAGCAAGTACTGAACACATTCAAATAATGTCATTGTCTTGATGGAGAATCTGGTGAAGCTGTCAGTGATCAAAATATTGATTTTGAAGATGTTGAAAATTATAGTTTTGAGAATATGTTTGAGATCGTGAATATGAGACAGATGTTGAATGTACTGGAAAATGAGCTCTAATGAGGACAGTGGTGATGGTATAAAACATCTGCTCAAACTGAACCCTTCCAAGCTCCAAAAGTTAACAAAATATCCTTTATTTTATTCTTCTGTAATTGTTACTCTAATGTCAGGAGAGTTTTATATTATTGTGACAGATCCATCCGTGTTAGACATAGATCCTGGTCACTAAAGACCTGAATATGGAATAATGATTGACAAAACATTCATGCATTTAAGGGTTAATAGTGTAACAAACCTAGTGGTTTTAATAGAGATTTAATCAGACATATGGAGGACAGAGGGTACACCACCAAGACTTCATAGAAAAAAAGTGACATTTGATAATATAATCCAGAATAATAGAAATATCTTTTAAATAACATTTACTAATAAACATCAGTCTTATATGCCCTCACTAGGACAACAGCAATCAAAAGTGAACCTCCCAGCACTGCACTGCCCTCTAGTGATTACTTCCCACCCCACACTGCATAATCCCCCTAAATGGACACTGTGATCACACACAAATCATTGCAAAACAGTGGAAATAACATCAGCATTCCCCAGCTCAGCACATTCAAAAAATTAATGTTTATTGTTTATACCTTAAATTCAAAAACTACAACATTCATTCATACACACACACACACACACACACACACACACACACACACAGACAAAAAGAATTCAAATATAAAACTCCAGGAGTTTTATATTTGATCCCCACCCCGGGGTCTAGAGGAAGAAGACAGCCTTGCCAATGAAACTACCCAGCTGGGATTTAAGTCATAAAGTTGGCACACTAGTTGGAGCTCTTTGTAATTTGAAACCACATGTACTCACAGAATAATATATCCGTTTTGGTCCTCGCGATGTCCACGATCCGTCCCATGATGACGAACTGTAATCCTGGCCCACCTTTGTCCCCCAATGAACACAAATCCTCAGCAGCCTTGTACACAGCTAACATAATTTTGTTATAAGAATGTTCTCTAAATGTTCAGTGTTGGTTCTGGGAACGTAAAAAACATCCAGTTTTCTTGACATTGGAGGAACATTTTTTATAATGTATGATGTTCCTCAAACGTTCTTTCAACTTAATTTTGATTTAAAATTTTGACTGTGGCTGAAGAAAGTTGTAGTTTGTGTTCTTATTTCTCTTTCTTTCAGTGCTTGTTCACAGCAGGTGTTTGAATGATTGAAAGAATGTTTCAGGAACATCATACTAACCTTTAAATAACATTCTACTAACATTAAGAAAACTGAACATTTTCATGTTCTTGGAATGTTACAAATCAACGTTCCTAGAATGTTGAATTTAAATCAAAATTAAATTGAAAGAACATTTGCAGGACATCATACCTTATAAAAACGTTCCTCTAACGTCAAGAAAACTGGACGTTTTTTACGTTCCCAGAACCATGGTGCAGCTATGGAACAAAAAATCACAGGTATTTGGTTTCAAAGGAAGGGAAATAATAAATATGTTCCTTTTAAAAAAGCGATTTAACTTCTAAGTCATTAACTAGTCTCTTTTTCATGTTGAATAATGATCTTTCACTATTTTATTGCTAACACTTATGTCATAAACACCTTGCAAAACCTTTTGGGTTGATATAATCCCTCAATATCTGTGACAATATCTTGCAATTGATCATGCTTGAGTCACACACAGACTTCAACATTCAGCACATAAAACTCAACAATGGTAACAATTACATTTTATTTAAAGTACATTTCCAAGTACTCTCTACAGTTCATTTTAGTTACTAGAACTCTTGTGTAAGTGAACTATACTAACTAAGCATTTGTCAGTACAACATACTATTAGTTTTAAGGCAATCAGTTTGCATGCTTTTTAAGTAAGTCTAACTAATTACATTTTACAGTGCGTAAGCTCAGTTTGAGCACAAATTTAGTGCGCTGAGAGGTTACACTTTTAGCTCACTGTGTCCTCACATTGTGATCACATCATGAGTATCCTGGGAGCTCATGGTGAGATCAAAGTGTTGACTGGATTGTGCCTCATCTTACCATGGTATCTTGCTTTGACTACAACAGAAATAAGAAATTTAAAAAAATATAAAAATATTTAAAAAGCACATAAATCAGCACTACAATGATACAAATAATCTGAGTTATCTCATTTTATTAAAAAAAATTAACACTTCTTTATTGATGATATTGAGAAGACCTGAGGATCTCCAACTTACTGACTGATTCTCATATTCAGAAGAGCTCGACTGGGGTCTGGGATGGACAGTCTATGTGAAAGACACATTGATTATTTATTAACTGACTTAAACTTTCATTCTTTTTGCATGTGTAGTTTTTGAGATTTCACTTACTGTGAGTGTGTCGTAGAGGTCAAAGGATCTGGACTTGAGGTCAAGAGCTGTATATGTGTTTGCACTGGGATCATCGTTCTACAGGGAAACAGAAAGAAGGACTTACATCACAAAACAAGTGATTCTGCATGACAATCAAAAGTGTAATCACTACATGGTCTTTCTTTCTTTTGAAACTTGAGTGTGATAATATATATGTTCTACATGTATAAATAAGCTCTAATTGATTTACTGATATCATTCTGTGGTTATTTGATCATCTCACCTCATACACGTGTATTGCAGGTCTTCTGTTCATCCTTTTCTTCAGACTGTTAAAAAGGAATCAGAAACAAGTCATTTCATTGTGCCATTTAATAATTAAATGTACTTCTGCATTAGTTTAAAAGCAAATATTACTCTTTGTTGATAAATTTTTATTTACATTGTATACAATATGATGATGAGGACGAATAATCCTAAACATGCCACTGTGATCCCCAACCAGTCAAGCCAACCAGCACCACGATGAACTGAAAGAGGAAGAATATCATAACTAAATCTACAAACTAAGAAAGATGTGTGTTAATAAAATCCTTACCTGTGACTGACACAGCCGCTGATTTCAATGATCCATGTTGATTGTGAGCCTGACAGTAGAAGCGTCCACTCTGTAGTGCACTGAAACTCTGTCCAGATCCAACAGCTGAGCTTTCATTCTCCTTAAACCAGCTGAAGTTCAGAGCAGGAGGGTTTGAATCACTGCTGCAGATCAGAGTCACTGAATCTCCTGACACTATTTCACCAGATCCGTTTATCAACACTGAGACATTCCTGGGAGGGTCTAATAACAGACAAAAATTAAAATTCACAACAAATATTAGAACATTATGAATGTAGATGTGAACAAAATGCAGACGATCATTAACTCACACATGATGTTTAAAGTCACAGCATCAGAGTATTTCTCTCCATGTTTATTTCTGGATCTGCACTTGTATTCTCCACTGTCATCAGAGCTGATCTTTGAGATGCTGAAGATTCTTCCAGATCCTACAATCGTTCTTCCTTTAAACCAGCTGAAGTTCAGAGCAGGAGGGTTTGAATCACTGCTGCAGATCAGAGTCACTGAATCTCCTGACACTATTTCACCAGATGGACTGATGGACACTGAGACGCTCTTTGGAGGATCTACAGGTGAAATATATAAAATCAAGACAAAATGCAAGATAAGAATTTGAATTTGAGTACTACATTCTCAAAAGAGGTGAAAAAGTTTATGTTTATGAACTAACTAAGTTTATGTTCATATTTTAGAGGGGCCATGGGGGCATCGTCCTCCATGAAATTTTGTGTGTGTGTGTGTGTGTGTAACATCTCTCAACTAATGCTGTAAACTATAATGTTACAGGGAACCACAATTGGTACAGCATTATATTATTAAAGGTTCAAATTAATTGATTCGAAAGCTACTTACATATAAATTACACATAAGGACATTTTTATAATAACAGTATAAAACATTTTTAGTGACATAATTGTTTCTATTCATTTTTTATATAGGCCTAAACATTTAAATGGTGGCTGTCATAAAACGTATTTATACATGTTAAGTTCAAATACAATGAATATTCAATAGCCTATAGTGCATATATTAGCAAAATGCTCCCCTCTAAGTTAATTTTTGTAGCTGACTAATGAGTTTTTGGACATTGAACGGCTTTTCTGAGGTAAATGTGACATTTTTACAAGCTGTTTTATTGACATCTTTCCGCGGTTGAAACACTGATTGATCGAATACATGTGATGATACGGATTTCGGTAACATACCTTCTAATGTTCATTCATGTTAATTTTAATGTTGTAACTAAAAAAAACTGTTCAGATCTACACGATTCACATAAATGACATATTGATTAAAAACGTCAAATTTCGCCGAAAAGTGACTAGTTTGCAGGTATGCTACTGGTGTTTGTTACTTGGGACTGAGTGAACTAAATCACTCACATGTAAGTGTTACGAGGCCAATCATCTCTCATGCACATCTGTGATCTCTCTGGAGGATCTACAGGTGAAATATTTCTGCATGTGCTTGATGAACATTTAATTTCAAAACAATGCTTTCACTCTTGTTGTTACATAACTGGGACCCGGAGACAGAGTAAATGGTGACAGGTGATTTATTAGTGCAGCAGTGATCAAACAATACAGGCAGAGGGCAAATACAAAGGAGAGAAGAGCACAGGATACAGGGATTTGGTCTCATTCAGAGACACAAGAGACATGAGTTTCAACTCATACCAAATGTGTTCAGTGAGGTTCAGATCTGGACTTGAAAAAAATGAAATCAAGTTCTTCCACACCAAACTCAAGTCATTTCTTTGGGTATTGTCATGCTGAAAATATACACACTATTCTACTAAAATGATTGTCAAAACCATTAATTACTAGGGCTACACATACTTGATACCATGCAGTTTATATCACGAACCTTCTTAATTTGGAAAGAAGCTTCAAAAAAGTGCATATACTAAATAAAATTCATACTCACACGTAACATTGAGCTCAACAGCAGGAGAGATGTGATTGTGTCCGTATACAGCACAGCTATATCTGCCTGCATCCTCTCTTCTGACTGACTGCAGCAGGAGTTCATTGTTTCTGTCTCTTCTCTCAGTTAATGGCTGTGAGTTTCTGTACCAGATGAATGTTGCTCTGTCAGTCAGAGTGCAGCTGCTTTTACATGTCAGACGGACTGAATCTCCCTCTGTCACTCTCTCAGGAGACTCCACCTGAAGATCTGAACACAACACACACATTATATCTAGTGCTGCTGTCATACACTGATTATTATTCAACATAATGCACAGAAGAAGAGAGAAACCTCATGAAAGTCACCTGTGACAGTAAGAGTCACTCCTGGTTTACCAATCCATTTACCATCAGGTATATCAGTGGTGAATCTGAAATAGTACATGTGTGAATCCTTCAGTGTCACATGACTCAGTCTGATGGTGCAGTTCTGCTGTTTATCTCCCAGATACTGAAGCCTCTGACTGTATTCAGGGTCCTCAGACAGATCTAGATACTCTCCATCCTCTTTTACAGCACCTTTGGTCCAGAACACTCTCATGATCTGATATCCAGCAGGGTATGTATAAGTGCAGTTCATTATCACTGATGAGTCCTTTAGTGCACAGATGTGTGAAGGACTGTAACTCACATGCCAGTCCTCCCTCTGGCTACAAACTCCTGAAACACACATCAAAGTGATAGTTCATGCAATTTTTTTTTTTTTTTTTTTTTTTTTTTTTTTTTCATGATTACTGACCCCTCATGTTCACCCTATTCATTTTTTTTTTTTTTGGGTAAACATTGCAAAAAAAACATTAAAATAACTGTAATACTTTACAATAAGGTTCATTTGTTAACATTAATATATTAACATTAATAAATTAATATATTAATATATTAGCTAACATGAACTAACAATGAGCAATACATTACTTACTGTATTTGTCATTATCTTTATTAATGTTAGTTAACAAAAATACAGCAGTTCATAGTTTGTTCATGTTACTTCACAATGCATTAACTAATGTTAACAAATACAACTCTTGATTTTAATTCAATTCACAATACATATTGTTTCAAAACAGTTTTACAGAGAATGCTTGTCAACATTACAATTTAGAGTAAACTGTTATCAGAGATGGCTGTGTCCGAATTATGTAATTTCAGAAATATACATATACAAATAACACAGCTAACAATGTATTAATTTAAGGTAGAAACAATGAGCTCATGGAAGTAATGAATACATGTTAACAGTGAATAGGATAAATAGCAATTTTCCAGAGTTTGCGTCATCTAAAGTCCTCGCAGGGGTTGAGGCATCTGAGGCATCTTTCAACATTTACTAATACATTATTAATACAATTTAATAATGTATAAGTAAATGTTGAAATTCACATTAACAAAGATTAATAAATGCTGTAGAAGTGCAGTTCATTATTAGTTCATGTTAACTAAAGAACAATATTGTTAAGTATTACCAAATAATAATTTTTATTGCACATATACATATTGTACATTAATTTCAGTGAGAATGATTTAAACATTTAGCTTTTTTTTTTTTTTTTTTTGGTAACATTTTCTATGAAGCCTGTATTTATAATGCATTATAAGGGTATTCTTAATGTGTTATAATACATACTTTGAAAATTTTTATTGCAATATTTAGAAATTATGCTCCATATGTAAAATCAACTTAAACAATATTGTATTGTTTTAAATGTAAAAGAGTTACCAGTGACCTTAAAGGGTTAGTTCACCCAAAAATGAAAACTCTGTCATCATTTATTCACCCTTAAGCTTATCCAAGCCTGTATGACTTTCTTTCTTATGTTGAACACAAAAGAAGATATTTTGAAGAATGTTGGTAAACAGACAGTAGATGCTAGCCATTGATTTCAATAGTATTTTTTTTTTTTTTTCCTACTATGGCTTTTTATCAACATTCTTTAAATTAGCCTCATAGGAAACATTAAACATTAGCCTCATAGGAAACACTCAAATATGAACAAAGTAACAATGAACCACTGAAAGTGCAATTCTTGGCTGCCTTTTACATGACATTAGAAAATGCAGCTAACATGAATATGATTAACCCTACTGTAAAAGAACATATTTTTCTGCACCTCATTTGTGCACCTCAAACTGTATGATAATTTATAAGATGATACAACATATTATAATGTTGTTTATAAGGCATTATGCATGTATTATAAAGCATAGAATGTGTTACCACTTTTTTCACAGCAATTTGTTTGTGAAAGGTGTTTTAACAGGGGGTTCAATGACTGCCAGACCCCCATTAAAGACTCGTGATTCAAAATAAAGACTTTGATAAGTGACTAAAAACATTAAAAACTCTCCAGCAGGAGCGACTCACCGTGAATCATGAGCAGAAACACAAGAGGAAGAGGAGGAGCCATCATCAGTGACATCGCTACAAGAACAATAATACAGTATAACACACACTATCATCATTATAAAAACTTTAAAAACATTCCCATAAAGATTTTTTCATAGAGAAAATGTCCTATTGAATAGGTCAGTGGTTTCTACAACAGTATTAATCAGACTATATTCACACAGTAACCAGAGTAACTCTTACCGTGTTCTGGTGAGTCTCTCCAGCAGACGTTGAACTGATGAATTTCTCATCATTAACAATGTTTTATTTTAAAATATTTGCGCAGACAGAAAACATTTCTTCCTCTTTCTTGACCCCTGCCCACAAGCAACTTTGCCAACTTTTCATCATGATCCAATGGCATTTATTGATATCTAAAAAGTCATTAAACCCAAAATGTTTAACAATATGAAGAAGTTTGTCCACCACTTTGATTGATCCTGTACACAGATTTATTAACATATAGGACATGTTTACAATGTTACTTGCATTTCCACATAAGATTGAGGGGGTGTTCAGATATAAATTGATTAAAAATAAAAGTGGGTTACCCTTTCTTCCTGGAAACATTTTCCGAAGAATTATTGAGCAAGATTCTCAATATAGGAACATATATTGAGTAAGACTGGATGTCGACACTTTGACCACAGACAGTCACATTATATTTTGAAATTCTTGACAGATTATTTGCCTTCAGTTTACTGGTGAAAAGAATTGCAACAGGAAGTGGTGGGCAGTAGAGGTAGATGGGACAGAATCAGTTCTCCCACACATAAGCGGCAGCCCATAATGAAGAACAATGTACTCAATGGAAGGACATGGTGATTGAAAAAGTATGAGATGGGAGAAAAATTTATATTTGCTTTTGCATTTTCTCATAAAATTTACTGCATGGGGAATGCAAAAGATTTGAGAGAGAACACAAAAGCATTGAAATATAATTTCCATCACCATGTAATTTAAGGGGCTCCATAAAATTATGTTTTAGTCAAACTGATTAAACCATCATGAATGACCTTGTCCTAAAGGGTTCACCCAAAAATGAAATTTCTGTCATTAATTACTCACCCTCATGTCGTTCCACACCCGTAAGACCTTCGTTCATCTTAAGAACACAAATTAAGATATTTTTGATGAAATCCGAGAGGTATATGACTCGTCCATAGACAGCAATATAATCAACACTTTTAAGGTCCAGAAAGGTACTAAAGACATCGTCAAAACAGTCATGTGACTGCAGTGGTTCAACCTTAATGTTATAAAGAGACGAGAATACTTTTGTGTGCAAAAACAAAACAAAAATAACAACTTTATTCAACAATCTCTTCTCTTCCCTGTCAGTCTCCTATGCAGTTGCCACAGTAAGCACAGTGAAGGCTTCCATGTTTACGTTCGAATGTCGGCTCAGTATTGGCCAAAGCTGATCACGTGATCAGCACGATGCACACATGTGATGCTGATGCAGGAGCCGGCCAATAATGAGTTAGCATTCTGACGTAGAACCTGGAAGCGCTGGACATAAACAACGTATGAGAAGAGAAGAGATTGTTGAATAAAGTTTTTATTTTTGTTTTATTTTTGAGCACAAAAAGTATTCTCGTCGCTTCATAACATTAAGGTTGAACCACTGCAGTCACATCGACTGTTTTAATGATGTCTTTAGTATCTTTCTAGACCTTAAAATCGTCAGGTAAATTGCTGTCTGTGGTTGAGAATATACTTCTCAGATTTCACCAAAAATATCTTAATTTGTGTTAAGATGAACAAAGGACTTAGGGGTATGGAATGACATGAGGGTGAGTAATAAATGACAGAATTTTCATTTTTGGGTGAACTAACCCTTCAACACACACACAAAAGACGAACTACAATTAATCATCACTGGAGACTTTAATAAAGTGAGGTGTACATCAGTTTATTTTATCCACTGTTGCACATTTGCATATTTCGTCAAAATAGACCAAATATTAACGTTAACCCAGCTGTCACATATGGTAGGTTATTCTGAGTTTAGGTCTATAATCACCTAGAAATAACCACTCTCAGACTTGAATTTGGTAAAACTGATATGGTCTTTTTATTTGCTCACAGAAAACAAATAATTAATAAACAAATTACCAGCCAGTGACATCACAAAATGTTTTTTAGTCTCACCAAACACCATGTTGTGGGTTCTTGGCTCTTTCATTTGTATTCTGTTCTTGTAATGTAGAAAAGATTACACATACTGTGTTTCTTCCATATATTTACCTGGTTTAAAGGGGACCTATTACACAAAATTCACTTTTACATGGTGTTTGAACATAAATGTGTGTTGGCAGTGTGTGTACACCACCACCATATAATGATAAAAATCCACCCACTGCTTTTTTCAATCCCCATAAATCATAAACAGTGTCTCAGAACAAGCCGTTCACAGATAATATACAAACCGCCAACGACTGTAGACTTTAAAGGGTTAGTTCACCCAAAAATGAAAATTCTGTCATTAATTACTCACCCTCGTGCCGTTTTACACCCGTAAGACCTTCATTGATCTTCGGAACACAAATTAAGATATTTTTGTTGAAATCCGATGGCTCAGTGAGGCCTGCATAGGGAGCAATGACATTTCCTCTCTCAAGATCCATAAAGGTACTAAAAACATATTTAAATCAGTTCATGTGAGTACAGTGGTTCAATATTAATATTATAAAGCAACGAAAATATTTTTGGTGCGCCAAAAATAACCAAAATAACGACTTATTTAGTGATGGCCGATTTCAAAACACTGCTTCAGGAAGATTCGGAGCGTTATGAATCAGCGTGTCAAATCATGATTCGGATCGCATGTCAAACCACCAAACTGCTGAAATCACGTGACTTTGGCGCTCCGAACTGTGGATTCGACACCCTGATTCATAACGCTCCAAACCTTCCTGAAGCAGTGTTTTGAAATCAGCCATCACTAAATAATTTGTTATTTTGTTTTTTTTGGCGCACAAAAAATATTATCATCGCTTTATAATATTAATATTGAACCACTTTACTCACATGAACTGATTTAAATATGTTTTTAGTACCTTTATGGATCTTGAGAGAGGAAATGTCATTGCTCCCTATGTAGGCCTCACTGAGCCATCGGATTTAAACAAAAAAATCTCAATTTGCGTTCTGAAGATTAACGAAGGTCTTACGGGTGTGGAACGGCATGATCGTGAGTAATGAATGACAGAATTTTCATTTTTGGGTGAACTAACCCTTTAATGCACACTTCTTGTACTGTGTTTTATTCAGCTCTTACAGTTCATTGTTTGGAGTGAAACAGACACTTCATCTTTTGTGTGATGTACAATAAACTTACTTTTGTGAGCTGATGTGGTTTGTTATCATAGCATAAGGTAGAAAATATATTATTTTATATTATTCTATACAATGATAAAGGCTATGTCGATTAGCATTGTGTTATAAATATACTTTTTTTATTATGAAAATACCAGAGAGTGCTTGAAGAACTCAGATGAACCATATATTGTCACAGTTGTGTGGTTATTGTTTTCATGTTTAATCAGTCAACGCATTTCTATCTTGTTTTTATTCAGCTACAGGATAGCTGTATTAGCTGGATGCCTTTGTCCATATTAGGGATTTCCTGGAAGGTCACAAGTTATATTACTTCTGTGAGGCATATCTGGATTTTCTGCGCGAGGGCGCCCTCCAGCTTCCAGTATTCAATGGAAATGACAAAACGTGTTCAATGCTCACTCCATCCTATTTTAGGTAAAAATAGGAAAAATAATACTTCTACCTAAAGAAATTTTAAGTAAGTGTACAGAAGTGTACAGGATTTTTTTTTTTTTTTTTCACAGTTGATGCATAATAGGCTCATATTTCACAGTGAATACATGGACATGGATGTTTTAGATCTAGCATACCTCCTGACAAAAATTAATAAATTATCGTCAGATTTTTATTATAATATAATATTTTATAATAAATCCTTATACCTTGCTAATTTATAGTCATAGGCTGCCAGGCATGTTAAAGGGTTAGTTCACCCAAAAATAAAAATAATGTCATTAATTACTCATCCTCATGTAGTTCCACACCCGTAAGACCTTCATTCATCTTTGGAACACAAACTAAGATACCGTTGATGAAATCCGATGGCTCAGTGAGGCCTCTATTGAGAGTAAAACCATTGAAACTCTCAAGGTCCATAAAGGTACTAAAAACATATTTGAAACATTTCATGTGAGTTCAGTGGTTCTACCTTAATATCATAAAGTGACAAGAATACTTTTTGTGTGCCAAAAAAAAATAATAAAGCAAAAAATAACGACTTTTCAACAACATAGTGATGGGCCGATTTCACAACACTGCTTCATGAAGCTTTGGAGCTTTAAGAATTGAATCAGTGGATCGGAGCGCCAATGTACGTGATTTCAGCAGTTTAGCCGTTTGATAGGAGATCCGAATCACTAATTTGAAACAAAAGATTCATAAAGCTCAGAAGCTTCATGAAGCAGTGTTTTGAAATCGGCCCATCACTAGATATTGTTGCAAAGTCATTATTTAGTTTTTTGGGCGTACAAAAAGTATTCTTATTGCTTTATAATATTAAGGTAGAACCACTGTACTCACATGAACTGTTTCAAATATGTTTTTAATACCTTTATGGACCTTGAAAGTTTCAATGGCTTTGCTCCCAATAGAGGCCTCACTGAGCCATCAGATTTCATCAAAAATATCTTAATTTGTGTTCTGAAGATTAAAGAAGGTCTTACGGGTGTGGAACTACATGAGGGTGAGTAATAAATGACATTATTTTTATTTTTGGGTGAACTAACTAACTAAGTCACTGCCCCTCAAAATGTCTGTGCACGGCCCTGCTTCGCTGCTGAATGGAAACTCTGAAGAGGCATTTCATTTCCTTTGGTAGTTGTGATGTGGGCGTGTCCAGCGACTCCAAAAAAGTTAGGTAAAGTTTAGCTTGTGCCTCATCTTACCGTGGCATCTTGCTGTGGCTACAACAGAAATAAAACACACATTTACACAGGTCTGTAAAATTTCTTTAAAAAGCACACGAATCAACACTACAATGGTACGAATAATCTGAGTTATCTCTTCTTTTTTTTTTTTTTTGATTTCTGTCAGTGAAACGACTCATATAATCCATCTTATAACAGAAAGAAAAGACTGTTTAGTATCTATTGACTAGTAGACTGACTACTGAGGACATTTTCTTCTTTATTGATGATATTGAGAAGACCTGAGGATCTCACACTTACTGACTGATTCTCATATTCAGAAGAACTTGACTGGTGAATGGCAGGTCTGGGATTGACAGTCTATGTGAAAGACACGTTGATTATTTATTACCTAACTCTGAAAGCACAAACTCTTTTGTGAATGTACGTTTTGATATTTGACTTACTGTGAGTGTATTGTACAAGTCGGATGATCTGGACCTGAGGTCAAGAGATGTATATGTACGTGCACTGGGATCTTCGTTCTACAGGGAAAGAGAGAAAGACTAATCACCAAAAAAAAAAAAAAAATGTGATTTTGCATGAAAATCAAAAGTGTAATCAATCCACATCTGCATAATATCCTGTAAAATCTCAAGTGTGATAATATATATGTTCAACGTATATAAAGGAGCTCTAATTGATTTACTGATATCATTCTGTGGTTATTTGATCATCTCACCTCACCTCATGTATTGCAGATCTTCCGTTTATCCTTTTCTTCAGACTGTTCAAAAGGAATCAGAAACAAGTCATTTCATTGTGTCATTTAATAATCAAATGTACTTCTGCATTAGTTTAAAAAATAATATTACTCTTTGTTGACATTTTTTTTTTATTTACATTGTATACAATATGATGATGAGGATGATGAGGATGATGAGGACGAATAATGCTACACATGCCACTGTGATCCCCAACCAGTCAAGCCAACCAGCACCACGATGAACTGAAAGAGGAAGAATATCATAATTAAATCTACAAACTAAGAAAGACGTGTGTTCGTTCATTCGTTTCTTTATTTATATAGCACCATACAGGCTACACAGTAGCTCCAAAGTGCTGTACATTACAATAGAACAAGAAGACAAGACATAAAAGCATCCATACACTAATGCACTAAAATGAACATTAAAAAACTTAAAAACATTAAGATTTGAGACGATCTAACATCCAATGGCAGATTATTCCACAGTCTTGGACCAGCAACAGAGAAAGCACGATCACCCTTTCAATTTGAGACACACACAGGGAATATAGTTAGAAGAAACTTGTTTGATGATTTTAGTATTACACTTGTACTGTAGGGCTTAATAAGCTCAGCTAAGTATTCTGGCGTCATTCCATGAAGTGCTTTAAAAACATATCAAAGTCTTAAACTGTATCCTAAATTGTACTGGTAGCCATCCTAAAAAAAGATAACAAGGGAGTAACATGATCCGTTTTCCCAGCATTCAACCTTGCAGCAGCATTTTGTACTAGCTGCAAGCGAGCAACGTATGTTTGGCAGGTCCCAACATAAAGAGCGCTACAATAATCTAGACAGGAAAAAATATAGGCATGGACAACTTTTTCTAGGTCACTAGCTGACAGAATTGGTTTCAATTTGGCTATAACTGTGACAATAAATCCTTTAAACATAGTCTGCGATTTCAAACCTATTGTGATTGTTAATGATATCTATGTTTTTTCTGTATTAGATCCTCTAAAGAGTGTATCATAAAAAAAACCCTCAATATTTAATGTCACAGTTACTCACACATGATGTTGAAAGTCACAGCATCAGAGTATTTCACTCCATGTTTATTTCTGGATCTGCACTTGTATTCTCCACTGTCATCAGAGCTGATCTTTGAGATGTTGAAGATTCTTTCAGATCCTACAATCCTACACCTTTCCTCCTTTAAACCAGCTGATTTCTGCAGGAGGGTTTGAATCACTGCTGCAGATCAGAGTCACTGAATCTCCTGACACTATTTCACCAGATGGACTGATGGAGATCACTGGATTCACTAGAGGATCTACAGGAGAATTATATAATATCAAGACTACATGCAGGATAAGAATTTGAAAAATATGGACAGAGTCAAAATGTTCACTTTTGTTTGTTACTTGGGATTGAGTGAACTAACATTCAGCCAATCACACTTAAGTGTTATGTGGCCAATCATCTCTCATACACATCTGTGATCACTCTGGAGGATCTACAGGTGAAGTATTTCAAATATTATTTTTAACCACTAGTTTTTCACTGAAAACCTCCAGCTGTCATGGAAAAGCTGAAGCTTTAACATGAATATTCAAGTTCTGTAACACTTTTAACTGCATGTGCTTTTTTATTATTATTGACTTTGGTACTATTTTCACAAGTAAGGTGTACATTTTCAAAACTCTTAGTACAATCACACTTGATCACACTTGTAACACAGCTAGTCATTCTTTCAAAACCTGATCTCATACTTTCATTCTAGTTGTACATATTTTCATTCTACATAATCACTGTTTCAAACACAAGATCATTGTGATATGTAATGAGAACATTTGGTTTAATCACTGAAACACAACAGTATGATCTTCTTTCAGTTTAATACTTTTAACAATTAGTTCATTCAATAGCAAACAAAGCAAGATACATGTTTCAAATCACCCTTGTTCCTGAAATAATTAAAGTGATACAGGCTACAGATGCCACATTAGAAAATATACTTACATTACCTAAATAACATAACTGACATAAAATCCATAATGTTTGTAATAGGATCTATTATCAAAAGGTGTGAAGTATGACACAGTCATGAGGTTTTGTGTAATACAGAGTTTGCTGCCAATACAGTAAATTATCTCACTGTACCATATGACTGAATCTATACTGTAGTCGACCTTTGCTACGACAGATGTCGTAACCTTCCAGCGTCCGGAGTAAGCCCGAAGAAGTCCTCCATACCAGTGGGATGGAGTGGACAGGGCGTTACTCAGGGGATGGTCGAAGCTGCTTTAACGCTACTGCTTCTCGCCATTTACATTATTTTATTTAAACTAGGTCTTTTATGAATGCCAGCTGAAGCTGTGCGATCTCTTACCGGTAGACTGCAGAGGCTCACAGGCCAGTTCTCCAATGCCGTTCCCATAGCAGGAACATCTGTACGGGACACCTTGGGTGACCATGTTCCATGTCTGGCCAATCTGGTAGAACAGCTTGGTCTTGGGTTCCTGGCACTGGTCTAAAGGAAAATAATAAATGGTTTGTGCAGACAAAGTAAAAATAGTCTTTCTTTCATTACAACTCTGACATGTTTACAAAAACTATTGTTTAGAATGAGTCTGTTCGATTTATGGAGCATTCATGTTGTAAAATACTTTGAATGTATAAAGGGAAGTTCTAACATTTTGAGAAAAAGGTTAGAAAAAGAAAACAGAACAAAAGGCTGATCATAGCAACAAAATTAGCAAATGCCTGTTTACCGATGGCATCACATTTCCAGCGACCACGGCCTTGGCCAAAGCATGTGCAGTTCATCATGTAGCCCTGGTCATGACGCTTATCGAAGGTCTCGTTCACTTTATATGTCTGTCCATTCACAACGCAGTGGTCTAAAATATGCCAAAAAAATTTGAACGTCTTTATGATGACATATTTTGTATTTATATTTCATGTGTGTCATGTCCAGAACTACTTTTTTGCTTTTCAAAAAACACCAGTATATTTGTAAGATAAGTGTATTTGGGAACATCTAATGACCTTTGAGCTGAGTGTGGCGCTTGTCCCACTCGTCACCCACGCGGTACATGATATCATTCACAGTGCAGCATTCCTCAAGAGCTGGATTAAAATGAAGAAAGGGAATTTATGATTGCATTAAAAAACCAAATACTTACAACAATGACGTCTATTCAGAATGCGTGTAATGTTCGGTGTCCATTCTGATCTCATTCTCCCTTCAACAAAGCCAGGAATCATGTCTGGTCTGGAGTGGAGCCAGCCTTACAACCCTGACAAGTGCGGACCCCATAGATTGAGTCAGCGGAGCAACAAATCAGTACCACATTAAAAAATCCAACTCCTTAATGGCTCTTAAATACAGCACAAGAGCTCATTTGCAGGCCACTGAGTGTCATGGTCCGAGCACATAAATGACCAATTAAGGCCAAAAAAGCTATCACTGTCTATAAAACCTGACTTCAGCTGAATGCATTAAAAAGAACCAGTAAATTTAAACAGATAACAACCCACAGTTATACTCCTACTGGCAAACCGAGTACATGAAAACTGTAAAAATGTGATCTTTATGTAGCTATGTGCTAAAACCTTTCAGTATTTACAGTATTCATGAAGTTCAGTTTGAAATTTTGGTAACACTTTAGTTTAGGGTCCAATTCTCACTATTAACTAGCTGCGTATTAGCATGCATATTACTAGGATATTGGCTTTTTATTAGTACTTATAAAGCATATATTAATGCCTTATTCTGCATGACCAAATTCTACATCCCTTAATCTTACCCAATAACTAAACTTAACAACTACCTTACTAACTTAACATCAGGTGTTTTCAATAATGGTCAATCATCACTCAATTATTCACTTAATTATCTCATTAACTTTAACACTCTTATTTGAACACTTTAACATTCTTGAGTGTGGACTCAGATAAACTCTGATGAGAGTTAATTTAACACTGGAGTTTTTGCTGTAGTCGATCTTTATAATGGTGAGTTACAGTAATATGCCAGTCTCTACCATGATAATGCCTCTGTTTACAGTGTCACATGGTATACATACTATAATGTAAAACAATGCCGTCTGTCTCCCTACTTCTGCTGTATCTCTGATCAATCTGATTTTATACAGCCATTGACTGTTTATTTTCCCTTGTACTCTGTCCTGCTCTCTCTCTCTCTCTCTCTCTCTCTCTCTCTCTCTCTCTCTCTCTCTCTCTCTCTCTCTCTCTCTCTCTCTCTCACACACACACACACACACACACACACACACACACACACACACAAACAAAACCAAATTTCGCTGAGATTGGAGTATGTTTAGGGTGTGCTCAACAACATTTAAATTTTGTCTTAATGACCATAACAGCACATAATTAATAATTACACAAAACCATTTGTAAATGGTGAATTAGGTTAAAAACCGCAAACACAGAACAGTGTTGTTAGTCTTAATGTTAGATGTCAAATTACAATGCTGCTGATGAGAACTGATCTTTGAAAAATTGCGATCTGATCTAGATCATGATGACAGTCTGACATATCCTTCAGCGACAAAGTTCTTGCAGACGTAAAAGCAGAATGTTAAAAAGTGAAATGACTGTACTGTAAAGAAAGTGAACTTAGAACAAAATTGAGATCTGATCTAGATATTTATGATGATCCATCCAACATTCTTCTTTGTTTTTCTGGTGTTTTTCACTCCTCTGCCCCTTGTTCTTCTTCAAGGCCTCCCATTTTCCTACAAGGTCTTCGAACTTCTTCACAGTGTGCTGAAAAGGCCGGGAATACGGGCCATTTCCCAAAAGTCTTGGACCTCCTTCATGGTCTGCACGGATGCTTCATGCTTTTTTCCCCATTCGGTGCAGATATGCTCAAAGAACATTGACAATGAAAGGGGAAGGGGTATAGTTATTTCCTGCAGGTGCTGGAATCGAACCAGCAACCTTTGGGTTACCCATCAGACATGTTAACCATTAGGCCATGACTGCCCCCTCTAAAAATCGGTGATAAAGACTTCTTCTTGCTTTCAAGCAAGTATACTTCATCCTGGTTACACAAAGTGGCCATCTGATATCAGAAACAATCAAAATTTTAACAGTGAACAAAACCTTCACTAATATCACCAATCAGATATCAAGTACCTGTTGATAAAAAGATGCATGCTTTGAGCATACCCTAAATGACAAATGTATTAAACTGAACAAAAAGAGATGAAAATGAAAAGTTTGATAGTAATAGCATTATGAAAGGCAGTTACTGTGAATGAAACATTTATATAGAAGAAACACTTATTTTGTGTAGTGAAAAGAAAACTTTGTGATTTTGTGTATTGAACTTTTGATGATCTGTTGTAGAGTTTTGAAAATTTACCAATTGCTTGTGAAAATTGCACCAAAACAATAAAAAAAAAAAAAAAAAACTGTAACTGATTACATATCACAGTGATCTTGTGTTTTGATTATGTAGAATGAAAATTTGTACAACTGTAATGAAAGCATGAGATCAGGTTTTGAAAGTATGACTGTGTTACAAGTGTGATCAGTCTGGAGTTTTGAAAATGTACATCTTACTTGTAAAAATAGTACCAAAGCAAATAAAAAAAAAAAAGTAATTTCAGTGAGAATAATTTAAACATTTAGCTGAAGTTATTATTATTTTTTTTTAATTTAGCTTTGACTGACATTTACTTATTTTGATGAATACTTTTTTTCACATAAATGTGTTTGTGAAAGGTGTTTTAACAGGGGGTTCAATGACTGTGGGACCTCCTGTTGAAGAAAAACTTTGATAAGTGACTAAAGAACATTAAAAACTCTCCAGCAGGAGCGACTCACCGTGAATCATGAGCAGAAACACCAGAGGAAGAGGAGGAGCCATCATCAGTGACATCGCTACAAGAACAATAATACAGTATAACACACACTATCATCATTATAAAAACTTTAAAAACATTCCCATAAAGATTTTTTCATAGAGAATATGTCCTATTGAATAGGTCAGTGGTTTCTACAACAGTATTAATCAGACTATATTCACACAGTAACCAGAGTAACTCTTACCGTGTTGTGGTGAGTCTCTCCAGCAGATGTTGAACTGATGAAATTTTTATGATTAACACATATTTTAAAAAGCTTGCACAAACAGAAAGCGTTTCTTCCTCTTTCTTGACCCCTGCCTACAAGCAACTTTTGCAACTTTTCATCATGATTCAGTGGCATTTATTGATATCTAAAAAGTCATTAAACCCAAAATGTTTAACAATATGAAGAAGTTTGTCCACCACTTTGATTGATCCTGTACACAGATTTATTAACATATAGGACATATTTACAATTTCACTTGCATTTCCACATAAGATTGAGGGTGGGTTTTTAAAGTTTTTATACCCTTCCTTCCTCCCTGAAACATTTTCTAAAGAATTATTGAGCAAGATTCTCAATATAGGAACATATACTGAGTAAAACTGGATGTCGACACTTTGACGCAGAGAGACAAGTTATATTTTGACATCCTTGAGAGAATTTGTTCCATAAGTTTATTGGTGAAAAGAATAGCGACAGGAAGTGAGGCAGGGACAGGAAAAGACCTTATCCAACTTCAGTTCACCCACCATAATGAAGAGTGTCTCGATATACTCAATGTAAGGACATGGTGATTGAAAAAGTATGGGATGGGAGAAAAAAAAAATGTCAATGCTTTTGCATTTGCTCACAAAATTTCCTGCATGGGGAATTGAAATACAATTTCCATCATGTGACTTTAAGGGGCTCTGTAAAATGTTGTTTTAGTCAAACTGATTAAACCATCATGATTGACCTCGTCTGAACACACGTACACAGAAGCTGCCCTACAAATAATCATGAGACTTTAATAGAGAGAAGTGTACATCAAATTTATTTTATCCACTGTTGCACATATACAGATTTTGTTAGAATAATCCAAATATTAACCGAATATTAATAGTAGCTATCACACACAGCTATCACACATAGTACGTTATTTTATAGGTCTACAATGACTTAGACATGACAACACACAAGCTCGAATTTGGTCAAACTGAAATGGGCTTTTTATTTGCTCACAGAAAACATTTGAAGTCAAAAGTTCAAGTTTTTTAGACTCACTGAACACCATGTTGTGGGTTCTTGACTCTTTCATTTGTATTCTGCTCTTGTAATGTGTAAAAGATCACAGACACTGTGTTCCTGCCATCTGTTTACCTGATTTAATGAATAATAAATAACTGAACATGCTGAATTGACAGCCCTACTTTCAAAACTCTGTTTAATTATAATTGGTTTAAGCCTTTGTCTTCATGATGGTCTCTATTACTCATTTGACACAGCTGTAGATCACAGAAGCCTCCTCCATGGTTTCAACATTTGATCGCCTAAAGAACATAAAATAAAAATAAATAGAAATAATGTCATGTATCAGATTACATGATAAAGTCAAATACAGAGACCTTGAAGCCTCAGTGGAACACAAAGTTATTAAGACACTATAAATTCTCCTTTCATCACAATCATAAAAGTAACATGCGGATGAGTAGATGACAAATGTTTTATTTTGGGTGAACTGTCTCTTTAAGCTGGTTCTTCTCACCTCACAGCAGATTCAGGCTGGTGAATCCTGATATTGTCGTACTGGCTTTCGTTCTCCTCTGATCTCTTGGTCTGTTTGTTTTTGTGATGTTGTACAGTTGCGTACTGGATCTCCTCAGTATCTCTGCTATCAGGAGCGTTTCTTTCTCTTCTGGGTTTGCTGGAAGTAACAGTGGCGTACTGAGCGTCATCAAAATCAGCTGATTCAGAAACATGAACGTCTCTCCCTGTTACGTCAGAGTACAGATTGTCCTGCAATGGAAGAAAATTAATTATTATTTATTATTCACATTTAAGGGCCGTTCACACAGAACATTTTCCATTTCAGTGCAGTACTTTTCCATTGTTTTTCTATGTAAACATGCACTAGATAGATGCGTCTGACCGTTGCGCTCACGTGACATGGTATTCTATAAACGCAGCACTCATTAAAAAGCTGTATACTTTTAAAAACGCATCTCTATACTTTCTCTTTTTTTCGTTCCACTGACTTGTCTCTCAAGTTTTGTAAGAATGGCCCCTTCTAAAGAGATTATTCACATGTTGAGTCTGGATGATTTACCTGCTTCGCTGTGAGGTCTTCAGCTTTAGCATCTCTTCGTTTTCTCCTGATATAACAGACATCACATGAGACATTTCCATCTGCACTAGTCTGAAAGTGAATTACTTTCATATACTATCTATAATTAAAAATTATTTTAATCAAACATACATTATAAACAGAATGATGATGATGATGATGATGATGAAGAATCCTACACATCCCACTGTGATCCCCAACCAGACATGCCAATTAAGACCACGATGCACTGAAAGATGAAGAATTTGAGTTCAGATTAACTCTCAAAGATGCACAACTGTCTTGAACCCTTTATAAAATCAAATCTTCAGCAGTCACTAAAATAAGCCACTGATTTCACTGATCCATGTTGATTGTGAGCCTGACAGTAGAAGCGTCCACTGAAACTCTGTCCAGATCCAACAGCTGAGGCAGAGTTGCCAGGTTTGTGTAACAAAACCAGCCCAATTGCTATTCAAAACCTTATCAGATTATTTATTTAAGGCTTCTTACACATTATTAAAATTACTAATATGTATTGAAATTATATCAAAACAGAAAACTGGTATCTTATATTTTGTTATTATCGTAAACTCACACATGACGTTTAAAGTCACAGCATCAGAGTATTTCTCTCCATGTTCATTGATGGATCTGCACTTGTATTCTCCACTGTCATTAGAGCTGATCTTTGAGATGTTGTAGATTCTTCCAGATCCTACAAACGTTCCTCCTTTAAACCAGCTGAAGTTCAGAGCAGGAGGGTTTGAATCACTGCTGCAGTTCAGAGTCACTGAATCTCCTGACACTATTTCACCAGATGGACTGATGGACACTGAGACATCCTTTGGAGGATCTAAAACAGAAAAAGGATTTAATGTCACAGTTACAGAACCATCATTAAGCTCAATCGCTCACGGCCCAGGTGAATGCTCCACTCATGTACCGCTCACACTCACTGGTAAAATGACGTTCACTCAGATCACGCTGTGACGTTAAATTTCTCTGTACTATACGTCTTTCTGTTTGTAAAGAATTTTTTGGATACATGTCTCTATTACAGTAGGCCTATAGATAACAGTTATGATATTTGTGGCTATAAATAAATGTGACGTGACTTGACTGGATAGTGCCAAATTGCAGAGCTGATGCAAACATATCCACATCACTATGATCAGATGCTTCCTCACCACTGCTATTTTTGTTGTATGTATATTTTGTTATTGACAGAAAAAAAGCACGGGACATATTTAGCCTACATATTTGTCTAAACGGTGCTCTCAACAGTGTGGATGTTAAGATGTTTTTTTTGTTTTTTTTTTACAATGACATTTTTACAAATAACTGAACAATTGTTAATTGAAAATGTTATAAGTAAAATATTTGGGTTTCAAAAACAACATAATGCAATACATTTGTGATTTCAAAGAGTATTGTTTTCTTTGTAAACTATCTGATACACACAATACTCAAATGTAGCCTGTATCTCAAACTGACTGTCAAAGTGCAAAGTTGCTGCATACAGTGGGTACGGAAAGTATTCAGACCCCCTTAAATTTTTCACTCTTTGTTATATTGCAGCCATTTGCTAAAATCATTTAATTTCATTTTTTTTCCTCATTAATGTACACACAGCACCCCATATTGACAGAAAAACACAGAATTGTTGACATTTTTGCAGATTTATTAAAAAAGAAAAACTGAAATATCACATGGTCCTAAGTATTCAGACCCTTTGCTGTGACACTCATATATTTAACTCAGGTGCTGTCCATTTCTTCTGATCATCCTTGAGATGGTTCTACACCTTCATTTGAGTCCAGCTGTGTTTGATTATACTGATTGGACTTGATTAGGAAAGCCACACACCTGTCTATATAAGACCTTACAGCTCACAGTGCATGTCAGAGCAAATGAGAATCATGAGGTCAAAGGAACTGCCTGAAGAGCTCAGAGACAGAATTGTGGCACGGCACAGATCTGGCCAAGGTTACAAAAAATTTCTGCTGCAAAATTTCAGTGGCCTCCATAATCCTTAAATGGAAGACGTTTGGGACGACCACAACCCTTCCTAGAGCTGGCCGTCCGGCCAAACTGAGCTATCGGGGGAGAAGGTAAAGAAGAACCCAAAGATCACTGTGGCTGAGCTCCAGAGATGCAGTCGGGAGATGGGAGAAAGTTGTAGAAAGTCAACCATCACTGCAGCCCTCCACTGCAAGCCTCCAGTCGGGGCTTTATGGCAGAGTGGCCCGACGGAAGCCTCTCCTCAGTGCAAGACACATGAAAGCCCGCATGGAGTTTGCTAAGATGGTGAGAAATAAGATTCTCTGGTCTGATGAGACCAAGATAGAACTTTTTGGCCTTAATTCTAAGCGGTATGTGTGGAGAAAACCAGGCACTGCTCATCACCTGTCCAATACAGTCCCAACAGTGAAGCATGGTGGTGGCAGCATCATGCTGTGGGGGTGTTTTTCAGCTGCAGGGACAGGACGACTGGTTGCAATCGAGGGAAAGATGAATGCGGCCATGTACAGGGATATCCTGGACGAAAACCTTCTCCAGAGTGCTCAGGACCTTAGACTGGGCCGAAGGTTTACCTTCCAACAAGACAATGACCCTAAGCACACAGCTAAAATAACGAAGGAGTGGCTTCACAACAACTCCGTGACTGTTCTTGAATGGCCCAGCCAGAGCCCTGACTTAAACCCAATTGAGCATCTCTGGAGAGACCTAAAAATGGCTGTCCACCAACGTTTACCATCCAACCTGACAGAACTGGAGAGGATCTGCAAGGAGGAATGGCAGAGGATCCCCAAATCCAGGTGTGAAAAACTTGTTGCATCTTTCCCAAAAAGACTCATGGCTGTATTAGATCAAAAGGGTGCTTCTACTAAATACTGAGCAAAGGGTCTGAATACTTAGGACCATGTGATATTTCAGTTTTTCTTTTTTAATAAATCTGCAAAAATGTCAACAATTCTGTGTTTTTCTGTCAATATGGGGTGCTGTGTGTACATTAATGAGGAAAAAAAAAATGAACTTAAATGATTTTAGCAAATGGCTGCAATATAACAAAGAGTGAAAAATGTAAGGGGGTCTGAATACTTTCCATACCCACTGTATGTAACAAGAACAAAATGTATGAACCTTAAACTTGATACTCAGGAGTAGTCAAAAATGCAGGTTAAACTCACAGCACATGCAGTGATGGAGTGTGCAGCATTTACTTCAAACAGAACTGCTCTGAGACGCCAATCACAAGCTGCTTGCATGAATACAGAGCACATCATTCTGAATCCCACCGCTTCTCAGCTAACAGAATTTTGTTATAAGAACGTTCTCTAAATATTCAGTGTTGGTTCTGGGAAAGTAAAAAATGTCTAGTTTTCTTGACATTAGAGGAACAGGGTTTTTTTAATAACGTATAATGTTCCTCAAACATTCTTTCAACTTAATTTAGATTTAAATTCAACATTCTAGGAACGTTGATCCGTAACATTCCAAGAACATAAAAATATGCAGTTTCCTTAATGTCAGTAGAATGTTATTTAAAGGTTAGTATAATGTTCCTGAAACATTCTTTCAGTCATTCAAACACCTGCTGTGAACAAGCACTGAAAGAAAGAGAAATAAGAACACAAGCTACAACTTTCTTCAGCCACAGTCTTAGATGAACTGAAGATAAAAGATATTAAATATCTGAAGATCTGATTAAACAACTCCACAAACAGCATTACCAGCTTCACTTATTACTAACCAGACTGACTTTATTTCTGTCACACGTCTACAGAAGCTCTTATTGAGAATGAACAGAGGTTTAAATGTTGATGTTTGGTTGAAAATGTTTTGTTTGAAACATTTTCAAACAAAAACATATGTCACCATCATGGAGATCAGTGTTTGCTTTAGTTAAGCTCTTGACCCTTGTTAAGCTTTCAGCAATTGTAGGTGTTTTCAGAAAACATTTTTTGCATTAATAAAGTAGATCAACATGACTGCTTTAGTAAAGTAAAATGCATTATACTTTAGCTGCTTTCTCCGCATGAACACTTGGATATATAATAGTGCACATTTATCTAACATTAGAGCAAGTAGCCATGTAAAGTTGCTACTACTTACATGTTGCAAATGATAAACCATATTCGAGGGTGATGGATGATAGGCAAATGTTTGGATTTTCTGCCCGACATACTGTAATTACCACAAGGACCCGCCATTAACATTATGGCCCTCATGAATTGCATGACTTTGCCACTTCCTGTGCAAGTTTTTTTTTTTTTTTTTTTTTGTCTGCAACTAACCGGCTAATGAAATCTTGGTCAGCTAAGCGTCTTCTAGTCAGCTAACGTTTAGTCAGCATTTACGGGTCAGCCCTACTAAATACAAAATAAGAATATGAACAATATATCCATGCACTCAGCAACAAAATATGGATAATACATATAAATGTAAACATCTGGACTTTCTCTCAAATAATCTGATGCATTTTGCACACATCTGAGTCTGATTTCTGTTGTCATGCAGATAGAGGGGTCAGAACTTAGCATAAATAACATGATTAATGGATCCTTGTGTCAACAGACCAGGATGCTGGTGCAGGTCACCCATTAAGGAACAGCCAAAACAATCTTTTTTTTTTTTTTTAGAAAAAAAGAGAACAAAATTAAGGTTATTCAAAAGACTTGCAATAGACGTGAGGATGTTTTTGGAGAAGTTAAAAGCAGAAATGTGATGCTTATAATTTTATAAATGTGTTTAGAAAGCATTTTCGGTAACACTTCAGTATAGGGAACACATATAAACTATTAACTACGACTTTTCCCTCAATAAACTCCTAATTTACTGCTTATTAATAGTTAGTAAGGTAGTTGTTAAGTTTAGGTATTGGGTAGGATTAAGAATGTAGAATAAGGTCATGCAGAATAAGGCATTAATATGTGCTTAATAAGTACTAATAAATAGCCAATATTCTATTAATATGCATGCTAATAAGCAACTAGTTAAAAGACCCTAAAATAAAGTGTTACCGCATTTTCCAACACTAAAACCACATTGTTCACATCTTGTAGCCTTACTATTGAAACAGCGAGTACTTTAACATTTATGGATCATCCCAATTTACTTGCATTTGAAAGTGTCTACTGCCAGATTTATTTATTTCTTTTTTATTTATTTCTTTTTTTTTTTTTTTTTTAAGGAGGGACGGTGAACTCTACTGGATTTGGAAATCAAACCTTTAAAAAACATGGGTCAAAACACAATACTGGTATTACTGTTTAATCAGTAATACAAACAGAAGACCAGTACTATCTGCAAGTTGAACTTTTTTTCTTTTTTTTTTTAACAATTGTCATAATTTTTGAACAAATGTCATATTAATTTGTCAAAAATAAAAAAATAAAAAGTTTAACTTGCAGATAGTACTGGTGTTCTGTCTGTGATACTGATTAATTGTCTATGTTACATGTTACAAACAATCTGAGACCATTATTGTGTTTTGACCCGTATACTCACACATGACATTGAGCTCAACAGCAGGAGAGGTGTGATTGTGTCCGTGTACAGCACAGCTATATCTGCCTGCATCCTCTCTTCTGACTGACTGCAGCAGGAGTTCATTGTTTCTGTCTCTTCTCTCAGTTAATGGCTGTGAGTTTCTGTACCAGATGAATGTTGCTCTGTCAGTCAGAGTGCAGCTGCTTTTACATGTCAGACGGACTGAACGTCCCTCTGTCACTCTCTCAGGAGACTCCACCTGAAGATCTGAACACAACACACACATTATATCTGCACTGTAAAAAAAAAAAAAAAAAAGAAAAAAAAAAGAAGTTTCTTTAATTTAACTTTTTGAGTTATATTTTTTACATTGACTCAGTTAAGTTGTATTTACTTGACAAATTTAGTTATTTGAACTTGGAATAACTTTATGAAAGTACAGTGAACTTATTTTTTTTTTTTAACTTTTCAATACCACAACTCATGTTCATGTTATTTATTAGTTAAACCCAAAAAATAATAATAATTGTCGCACTGAACTGCACTGAAACATCAACTGCAAACAAATTAAATTTCTCAAGATCTGAGCAGAGGACGATTAAACAACTCCAAAAACACTTTACCAGCTTCACCGGTTTCTTTAACACTCTGTTTAGAAAACATGCTTGTTGTGTTAAAGAAAGCCAGAAATCAGATGCTTGCTACTTATTAATGATATGTGTTTAATGATTAATGAAAGTGGCTTGCTTTACTGATCACATCTGAAACCTCATCACTGATTGTCAGGGTTTAGTGTTATTAGAGTCTCTAAACTTTCTACTGATCTTGCGATGCTGCAGCATTTGCTCCAGCAGTGTCACAATCTGATCATTTGAAGAATTAGAAACATGCTGGACAGTAGATTTTGACCTATGACATGCATTGCAGCATGAATTTCAGTAGTTGTTTTGTCACCATTGTTGAGGTTTGTATGATGAGTGTTGATATCTAAGTGTGTCTAAACGCCCAGTTTGAAATTATTGCATAAGATGTTTTGGATATTCTCAGTTGTGTCAGTGTTGATGCACTAGTGCTTCTAGCTAAGTTTTAGTTAAAAGAAGATATTTTCATAATTCAATAGGGCCTCAACTTTATTATTGCAGTATTTGCTTTGAAACAGTCATTTAAACAGTAATCAGTCACTGTACAATAATTATTTGAATGTGATAAAAGCAGAAACTTCAGCTGATTAATTTTATCAAAGCACAAGTGCTCTTAATGAAACACTGTTGCGAATGGTGGAAAAAAAAAAAAAAAAAGGCAATTTAAGAAAAGCCAAGGGTCAAGTGCTCAACTGAAGCAAACACTTTTCTCTATAATGATGACTTCAAAAATTTTCATTAACATTAATTAGAGCTAAACCTAGAACGAAACAACAAAGAAATAAAGTCAAACTGGTGTGTAATAAGTGAAGCTGGTAAAGTGTTTTTGGAGTTGTTTAATCATCCTCTTCTCAGATTTAGAGACATGTCATTGATTGGATTTGCAGTTGATGTTTCAGTGGCTGAAATCAGATCAGTTATTATTTGCAGTAGAAATGAATTTAAATGGAAATTAAGTTCTCAAACGAAACATGGCTGAAACATTTGAAATAAAACAATTATTTATTTGGTTGAATTATTAAAAAAAGCCACATTAGGTTACATGAACATTAACTTTGGTATTGAAAACTATTGAACTGTAAGTTTAAATAACTAAATTTGTCAAGTTGAAAATACTTAATATTCTAAGTAGTTGAAATGGAAATTAGTACCTCAAAAAGTTAAGTTGAGTGAACAAAAAACATATTTTACTGGGAATGTTTGTACTGAAAACTTACTTTCATAAAGTTAATCCAACTAAACTATATAAGTTCAAACAACATTAAATTTGGCAAGTTGAACATACTTAATATTCTACTTAAAGACAAATGAACTGAGTCGGTACAAAAAAGATAACTCAAAAAGTTAAGTTGACTGAATTAATTTTTAGAAGAAGAGATAAACCTCATAAAAGTCACCTGTGACATTAAGAGTCACTCCTGGAACACCAATCCATTTACCATCATCTTTATCAGTGATGAATCTGAAATAGTACTCGTGTGAATCATTCAGTGTCACATGACTCAGTCTGATGGTGCAGTTCTGCTGTTTATCTCCCAGATACTGAAGCCTCTGACTGTATTCAGGGTCCTCAGACAGATCTGGATGCTCTCCTGTGTCCTCTTTATCATTTGTTTTGGTCCATAACACTCTCATGATCTGATATCCAGTAGGGTATGTATAAGTGCAGTTCATTATCACTGATGAGTCCTTTAGTGCACAGATGTGTGAAGGACTGTAACTCACACCCCAATCAGCACTAGAAACCCCTAAAACACAACGTTCACAAGGAAATTGTGAAAAATATCTATGAGTTAAATGGGACCATAAAAGTTAATTAAAACTTGTTTTATTTAAAAAAAAAAAAAAAAAAAAATCTTTATATAAAATGAAGAACTATGTCTAAAATCTACAGACAGACAGAAGGTGATGAAATGCAGGAAGCAGAACAATGAACACTAAACATGAAAGACTGAATGTCAGAAGTTTCAGCATTTAGCATTATGTCTGCAAAAACCTGAATAATACAATTTTGTTTGGAAGCAGCAAATAAATCTTACTACATTATAGTAGATATTTTACCAGAGATTACTTTTCCTGGGGCTACTAGCAGGGTTAACTGATTAGTCAAAACTTTTTTTTTCCTAATTGTTACATCCCTTGTAATTTGTTTCTGTGTTCTCTTCTGTTGTGGGAGGTGTTTGTATGTATTCTGTCCAGGAAGAAAACCAGATTGGTTCCTTCTGATTGGTGACTCCTGGACGTTTATAAAAAGGCTTGTTCGACTTGCAGCGCTGCACAGACCGATCGGCGGCTGATTTGAAGCAGTGCATGCCAGTTAGAAATTTTGTCCGACTTGAGACAGCGCCGACGCCATGCAAATGTGATGTATGGCCTCAAAGTACCGCGGGAGCGATTCGAGAGCAGCCGGCTGAGTCAGCCGGAGCAGTTTCTCAAGAGGAGCTGCACGAGCTCTGATGACGACACAGCTGTTTCACAATTGGCCGGATTCACTGCATGACAACGATCATGTCTGTTTCTTGTTTATTGTCACACCTTCAGTTCCACTAATGCTCACAAATCTTTATTTTTTATAACAGTTAAAGCTCTTTTCATGTAGTCGTGATGTTGTATTGTGTCATGTTTATCAAAATAAAACCAGAAGTGTAAAGAGTACCTGAAAACTACTTGAGTAAAAGTACAGATACCTTACATCGAAAATTACTCCATTACAAGTTATAAGTAACCAATTCCAATACGACTTGAGTAAAAGTCTTAGAGTATCTCATTTTAACAGTACTTAAATATTTTACTCGTACTGAATGTAGGCTCAAAGATGCACTAGTCCTCAACACCTACGAGACATGCCAGTGAAACACAAGAAACAGTTGATTTGTGAGAAGAGCAATCATATTTATTTTCTATAATCAAAATTGCAATAAATCAAGGTCGACACAACAGCCTCTAAAATGCTGACAGACAATCAAGTCTGAGTCAAGCTCAAGTGCTCAAAAAGAGCATAAGTAAACCAATATTCTTCAAAAAGCTCTCGTCAATATAACAGATATGTAAAATAATGCTAAGTAAAATTAAAAAGTCAAAGCCTTCTTTGACTTTTAATTAATTGCATTGCTCATTACAAATGTAGTGGAGTAAAGAGTTCATATACTTATTCAAAATGTAGTCAAGTAAAGAGTAAAAGTTGCTAATATCTTTGAAACTCAGTAAAACTATAGAGTAGCCAAAATGATACTCAAGTGCAGTAACTAATTATTTTTAATCAAATACTTTACACCTCTGAATAAAACTGATAAAAAACGCAGACCCCACGACATTGGTATTTAAATAATATGTGATTTAAGTAATCTCTGAAACATCTGTGTATTAGTCAAATATTACATTTATTTCACTTCAGCTGTGATAAAGTATGCAAACACCACATGAGCGTCACTACGGGAATCAAAAAGTGTCCGACTTCACATCTCCGTTTTTAGCTGCACCCCGACTGTACGCGGCTACTCTGGCCGATCAGTTGCATCCAGCCGCAGCCGAACACACCTGAAGCCTCCTTCATCACTTCTTTCATTAGCCTTGTGCTCACTCTCTGTGCTCTCCTTGCCTGACTTTGCTAGTAGGTTTCAGAGTGTATGAGTAAGACTGTTGAGAGTGTTTATTTTTGGGTTCTCATTCGAGTGTGAGAGAGAAGTTGTTAGTTTCCTGTGAAACGCCATATTTGTGATAGTGACTACCACCTGTTTACCGACCTCGATTCCAGATTACCCCTGTACAGATTTGTTAGCTCTTATACTTTATATAATTTTATATAGTAATTTGGGAGGTACAGAGACTAATGACACTTTTGCTATTGCCTGTTTTTGGATTAGGGAGTTAGGGAAGTAATTGTATTTTCTTTTCTTTTATTTTGTGGATTAGGGCAGTAGGAGGTACAAATTAGTTACTTTTGTTTGTTATTTTGGCTCTGTTGGCTCCTGAAGCTAAATCCCCAATTATATTATAAATCTGTTAATGTCAATAAATATGTTTCATTCGTTTTTCCATAAATACCTTATCATTTCAGGGTTTTTTTTTTTTTTTTTTCTCCTAATATTGAGTTATTATAAGTCCCATTGCATTTACAGGAGAGACTGACCTGAAATCATGTGAAGAAACAGCAGAAGAAGAGGAGGAACCGTTATCATTGGCATCACTGCAGGAAACTAAATCATTTACACAACAACACGTCATCTTTAGTTCCATAAAAACTACAACAACATCAATATTATAAACACTGTAAAAATGATAAAACTATTTTAACATTATTATTGTTAGTAGTTTTCCACGGTTGAAACTCATGTAAAGACGACACTGGGCACACATGAGCTCTGGATGTCCAGAGGTTATTATGAAAGAAAATGTTTCTCAGAAGTTTCTTCTGTGAATGGAGATTCATTAGTTATTCAATATTCATCACTGAACAAGTGTAACTCTTACCGTGTTGTAGTTTCAGACACAGCAAACAGACTCCAGGAGAGTGAACTGCAAATGCGAGCTGACAACTTTCTTCTGCTGTTTTACAGTTTGTTCCTTCCTCTTTTTAACGTCTATTTTAGAGAACTGCCCCATGCTGAGACAGGAATCTCCCAAATAAGACCACTTGCAAAAAAAAAAAAAAAAGCTCTAGCAAGAGGATTGATTAAAACAAAATGTCCATACTTTAGTATGAAGGTAAACTTCCTGTCATCAAGATCAGATGGTGTTTTTCAGTTTCCTGAAAAGTGTTTTTCTTTCTTTAAAGAGAAGTAGCTCTTCATATTTATAGACAGTAAGTGTTTGCACAATAAAATCAACCTTTGTATGTTTACATGAATGTTCAGTAATAGTTTACACCTCTTTGACGCAGGAACATGCAATTACCTTCCCTTATATAAAAGAATCAGGTAACTATATAATGGGTGGATGGACAGATGGATGGATGTGTGTATGGATGCAGGGATAGATGGATGGATAAATGTGTAGATGGATGAATGAAGGGATGGATGTGTGGATACAGTGGGTACGGAAAGTATTCAGACCCCCTTAAATTTTTCACTCTTTGTTATATTGCAGCCATTTGTTAAAATCATTTAAGTTCATTTTTTTTCCTCATTAATGTACACACAGCACCCCATATTGACAGAAAAACACAGAATTGTTGACATTTTTGCAGATTTATTAAAAAAGAAAAACTGAAATATCACATGGTCCTAAGTATTCAGACCCTTTGCTCAGTATTTAGTAGAAGCACCCTTTTGATCTAATACAGCCATGAGTCTTTTTGGGAAAGATGCAACAAGTTTTTCACACCTGGATTTGGGGATCCTCTGCCATTCCTCCTTGCAGATCCTCTCCAGTTCTGTCAGGTTGGATGGTAAACGTTGGTGGACAGCCATTTTTAGGTCTCTCCAGAGATGCTCAATTGGGTTTAAGTCAGGGCTCTGGCTGGGCCATTCAAGAAGAGTCACGGAGTTATTGTGAAGCCACTCCTTATTTTAGCTGTGTGCTTAGGGTCATTGTCTTGTTGGAAGGTAAACCTTCGGCCCAGTCTGAGGTCCTGAGCACTCTGGAGAAGGTTTTCATCCAGGATATCCCTGTACTTGGCCGCATTCATCTTTCCCTCGATTGCAACCAGTCGCTGCTGCCACCACCATGCTTCACTGTTGGGACTGTATTGGACAGGTGATGAGCAGTGCCTGGTTTTCTCCACACATAGAATTAAGGCCAAAAAGTTCTATCTTGGTCTCATCAGACCAGAGAATCTTATTTCTCACCATCTTGGAGTCCTTCAGGTGTTTTTTCATGTGTCTTGCACTGAGGAGAGGCTTCCGTCGGGCCACTCTGCCATAAAGCCCCGACTGGTGGAGGACTGCAGTGATGGTTGACTTTCTACAACTTTCTCCCATCTCCCGACTGCATCTCTGGAGCTCAGCCACAGTGATCTTTGGGTTCTTCTTTACCTCTCTCACCAAGGCTCTTCTTCCCCGATAGCTCAGTTTGGCCGGACGGCCAGCTCTAGGAAGGGTTCTGGTCATCCCAAACGTCTTCCATTTAAGGATTATGGAGGCCACTGTGCTCTTAGGAACCTTAAGTGCAGCAGAAAGTTTTTGGTAACCTTGGCCAGATCTGTGCCTTGCCACAATTCTGTCTCTAAGCTCTTCAGGCAGTTCCTTTGACCTCATGACTCTCATTTGCTCTGACATGCACTGTGAGCTGTAAGGTCTTATATAGACAGGTGTGTGGCTTTCCTAATCAAGTCCAATCAGTATAATCAAACACAGCTGGACTCAAATGAAGGTGTAGAACCATCTCAAGGATGATCAGAAGAAATTGACAGCACCTGAGTTAAATATATGAGTGTCACAGCAAAGGGTCTGAATACTTAGGACCATGTGATATTTCAGTTTTTCTTTTTTAATAAATCTGCAAAAATGTCAACAATTCTGTGTTTTTCTGTCAATATGGGGTGCTGTGTGTACATTAATGAGGAAAAAAAATGAACTTAAATGATTTTAGCAAATGGCTGCAATATAACAAAGAGTGAAACATTTAAGGGGGTCTGAATACTTTCCGTACCCACTGTAGATGGATGGATGGATTGATACATTTTTAGATGGATGGATGGATGGATGGATGGGGCAGTAACATGTAACTACATTCCCTTATATAAAAGAATCAGGCAACAAAATAGATAGATGGAGTAACATTGAGGATGGCCAGACTTTACTTCCACTGTCCTGAAGAGGGAGCTGTTTTTCAAATCATACTTCTGTCACAGTGTGTTTACTTATAGGGAAGTGTAACTCTACACACACACACACACGTGCACACACACACACACAATATCTGTCCAGTATTTAGTGTGAGAACAGGTAGTGGGAGTCGAGGTTGAAGCAGGCAGTCATGAGAACCGTCACCTCCATCAGTTTCTCAGGTATACGGTATCTGTCATTACACTAAATCAGTGAGAATTTCACTTTTTACTCTTCAGTTTCATTGATAAACAACAATTCAGCATGATAACTCTGAATCGGTCTCTGTCAGCAGTGCTTGGTCTTTCAGTGCTGTGGCTGATGGAGAACTCACTGGCTCTTACCGTCACTGGATCTGTGGGAAGCAACATCTCAGTCACCTGCAGATATCCTGAAACGTACAAGAATAACAGCAAGTACTTCTGCCAGATGAGCGACTCGATTGCTCAGAGAGATCCTCAGTGTGTTCAGACGACCCGGAGAGAGACGAGGTCTGAACGAGGGAGACTGACTCTTCTGGATGACACCAGCTCTCATGTTCTCACAGCTCTCGTCTCTAGACTGGCTCCAGAAGACTCTGGAAAGTACTGGTGTGGTGTAGATATCAGTCTGCTGCCTAATTTCACCTCCGAGATCTGGTTAACAGTCACCAAAGGTGAGAAACTCAAGAGCTGAAGACTCACTGTCCTACTGAATATCCTTAATATATGAGCAGTTGACAGGATGACTAATCATTTGTCTAAACATCAAAGAACACTGATTTGTTCAACTGTTGTGGAAAAAAATACATTTAAGCTCCATAAAGACCTCATGTAAATTGAGCCATGATTACATGGAATATTTGTACTTTTAAAACGGATTCGTCACACAGCAGGACTTTCGCTTTTGTTTTCGGTGCAGGGGATCTTTGTATCAACAGGGTGTCACTCCAGGTTCATGATGATGGTGGCTTTGATGTGTGTTTGTGTTCTGTTTTTCGTGTGTTTGTTTGGTCTGTTTCAAGCACTCAAGCACAACAGCTGCAGTAACTCAGGTGAGACTACAGCACTAACAGAACATGTACTTTTCTTCAAAACACGTTCTGAAAGAGCCCCTGCATATTTCAATAAATCGATAATTAAATCAGTGCAGGTGACGACAGCAAATCTCATTCATAATTAATAACCTTGTTATAACATCAGTGTTATTTTAGAATCATCGAGATACTATTTTTATATATTTATATATCTTAGCTCTTATCTGCTTATGTAATTTATAAGTTTATTTTATACAGGATGACTATGAGAGAATAAATCATCCAGACTCATTAGAAGATCAAAGTGATAAAGAGGAATTTTACAGACCTACAATCCCAGATTATACAAACACAGAACCGGTCGACACAGATTCCTACTACATAGATGTAGTTTCAGCACAAACACAAGATCAGATCTACACAGAACTGGACACCAGTAGACAGAGTCACGTGTACCAGAGTCTTACAGCAGATTCTGTTCAAGAGTCGATCTATCAGACTATTAAAACCCCAAACTTCTCAGACAGCTAAAATAATCTAACCTCTGTCATAATTTTCACAATAAAATAAAACATATTAAGTTAACTGAATTAACTGACGCCTTTTTGTTGATAGAGAGCAGAAAAGTGTTAGAATGCAATTTTACAAACTTATACAACATATCTTGAGATGGTATTTTAGTTATTAAATATAATACAGAAATCATTCACATTTGTCTCAGTATAGTTTTGTGAAGCAGTAAGTATTATAAGGTAATAATAATCTCTGTTGTGTTTATCATCTTCACTTTGCTGCATTTGTATTGGTATTTTTGTCTCACCATCTAATAAATATACATAAACATCATTTCTCTGAAAACAAGTTTGATTAGATTATGCAATTTTGTTTCAAATAAGTATCTTTTTTTAAAGATTATACTGGAAAACAAGACATAAATACTGATGAAGGAAATGTTTTGCAGTGTCAGTCTGCACAGTGTTATAGTTTTTATTTGGGGCCCTCTGCTGGTCACGAGCGATTAAAACACTCAATGTGCAACACACTTCTTATCAAACCGACAAAAACCCTGTCAGATAATCAAGACAAGTTCTATAATTACTAAGTGCAATATTACCTTACGAAAATTACAACATTGCAGAGGATTTTTTTTTTTTTTACTTTTTTTGGAACATCCTTATAAGTGTAAAATGGACTTTCATAATTTTGTTTAAAATCCATGTAAAGCAATACACTGCTTTACATTATTTTTCACCACAGAAAAATGTTATTAAACACCCAGCCAAATTTGATTAAAAAAACTGCCAAGTAAATGAAATAAGTTATCAAAATCTTGAAAAAAAAAAAAAAAAAAAAAAAAAACAGCATGTCTGCTCTGAAACGCTGGGGGCGTGTCCACTGTTGGCGCTGAAACCACGCCCACTCGCGAGAAAGATGCGTTCTCTCTCAACTTGTCTAATAAGTCCAACATACTGATGCAGATAAACAAAATAATCACGTTAGAGGGTTGCAAAATTTAGTAGCGTTACTGTGGACTACCTACTAATTATAACATAAGCACACAAGGCAATTTACACTCATTGGTGGGCAGTACTGCCGACTGTGGCAGCAGATGTAGGCGCCGCGAGACGGGATGAAGTGAGGCGGGAGATAGTCGGTTCAGCCCCATTCACCAATAACAGCGGACTGTCGGTGAATCCCAGTTGTCTCTAATGAAAGTTTGTAAAGTATCCGGTGTAAAATTATCACTCCATCAGGATGGCTCTTCACAAAATTAATCTACTTCTTCTCATTGTTTTTAGGAAATTTAAATAAGGAGACCGAGCTGTTTTGTATGTTATCACAACCAGGTAAAATGCATTTGCTTGACGTAGCTGGCTAGCTAGCTAGCAAAATGTAGGCTGCATAACTAACGGTAATGACAGTAAAATGACAGTAACTCGAGACTGAGTGGACGAACCACTGATGCTAATACACCAGGGTTGCCAGGTTTTCACAACAAAACCCGCCCAATTGCTACTCAAAACTAGCCCAAATTCCCAAAACTAGCCCAGTCGCATTTCAGAAGGGGTCCCACGGTAAAATCGGTGTTTTTGGCGGGTTTCCCTGGTAAAATCCGCATTCCAGTGGCTAAATATCACGTTATTTTGGGTCGATACAACCCGCGGACATGAAAAACAACCCGCGGCAACAGTGTAAAAGTAGCCCAATTCCGCGGGAAAACCACGGACTTGGGAACACTGTAAAACACTAGGTATTATAGTGTTAGGGGCGGGGCCATGCTTTGAGACACTATTTTAGCCCCACCCAAAAAAATTCATGAACAGCAATACATTAACATGTATAATTTATTTAGAAACAATTCTCAGAATTGACTTTACACTGACTTTAAATGTTCCTGTGCAAACAATTATATATTGGAGGCACTTTATACTGGTGAAAAGTGGGAAGTTAATTATATTGAGAAATCTCAGTTGAACTGCCTTTGTACAACTAAAGACTTGTTTTGGGGTTGAGGAAGGAAGTGAGAGAAAGACTGACAGACAGACGCGGTTTTATACTTTGCATACCAGCAAATGCGGTTAAAACCATTCAGAATGTGGAAAGCAAGAGTCTTTTGTTTCTTCATCTGTACAGGTGAGTTGTAGAGATCGCTTTACAATAAAACAACAGCATCTTGATTTCAGACTAACTTCAAAGCTGTCTCCATCAGTGTTGGGGAAACTGCTTTGAAACTCTAGTTTAGTAATTATAGTTCAAGACAAGTAACGTTAAAAGAAGTATATCTGCTACATGACAAACATAAAAATCCACTGCTTAATCTATTTTTCAATAACAACCAAATTTAGGTTGATCTTTGTTGTTGTTTGTTTTTAACCAGCTAACAAGATCACTGACGTTTCAACAATCAGCTCATTTTCAGTCAGGAGTGAATCAGAAATGAATCCGTCCAGCAGAATCACAGACCATCAGATCTCCTCAACAGGTCACTTCATCTCTTACTTATACTCTTTCTGTCAACTTCTCCTAATCATTAATTTTCTTTGAGTTGTCTGTTGGAATTAGAGTTGAATATTTGTTTATTAAGAGAGTGAAATTTCCATTTCCATTTTTGTCATTTTGTTAATCTGAGTATCTACCCCTAGTGTTGCATTCTCGTCACTGCACCTAGATAACACCTGTAGGGTCCTGCTTAAAGGGATGTTACATTTAGACCAGGGACCTCATTTATAAAGTGTGCGTACACACAGATTTGATCTTAGAGTGTGTGTTCGCTTAAACCCACGCCAACGCTCACATTTATAAAAATGGTCTTTGACGTGGAAAAGTGCTTAGCACCATGTCAGGTGCTAAGGAGCAGACGTACACATTTTTCCTTGCCAGATTACTGCAGTTATTTCGGAAATCTAAGCTATTCTCGCAGCTCGCCATTCTAAATTAAAGGATTTGGACATTGGTGGTGATCTTTTATATGTAAATGACGTTAAAGTTTTTTTTTTTTTTTTTTTTTTTTTCAATTGCTTTGATGCAATTTTCACAAGCAATTGCTACATTTAAAAAAAAAAAAAAAAAAAAAAAACTCAGTACAAATATCACAACAGATCATCAAAAGTGCATTTTTTTTTTTTTTCAAACATTTCAGCATATTTTCTATTGCATTAGTTCAATACACAAAATCACAAAGTATCATTTTCACTACACAAAATAAGTGTTTCTTCTATATAAATGTTTCATTCACAGTAACTGCCTTTCATAATGCTATTACTATCAAACTTTTAATTTTCATCTCTTTTCGTTCAGTTTAATACGTTTGTCTATTATTTAATCCAGCTGAACTTAATGGTTAATCAATGAATCATTTGGTACACATAAAGATTTCTATAGATATTGATTCTATAGGCATAGTTTCTATAGAACTTATTTGCCACTTCTGATATGGATAACGAAATGTAATGAGTTATAAGCAATTTATCTTGATAACCACGATTTTCAAAGTGTGTGTGTGTGTGTGTGTGTGGTCCTAGTAAACACTGTGTTGTGAACCAAATGTCCCAACAAAGATGGTAATACCAGTAATTTTAGACCTTGTTTGGACATTTTTTTGGTCCCCATGAGGAAAACAGCTTATAAATCATATGAAATTATATTTTTTATAAAATGTAAAAATGCTGAAAGTTTTCTGTGATGGGTAGGTTTAGGGTAGAGGATAGAATATACAGTTTATACAGTATAAAAATCATTATGTTTATGGAAAGTCCCCATAAAACATGGAAAACCAACAGAGGCATTACCATGGTAAAGACTGACACATTACTGTAACTCACCCTTATAAAGGTCGACTACAGTATAGATTCAGTCATATGGTACAGTGAGATCATTTACTGTACTGGCAGCAAACTCTGTTCTACACAAAACCTCATGACTGTGTCATACTTCATCACACCTTTTGATAACACACTGAATAGATACTATTACAAACATTATGGATTTTATGTCAATTATGTTATTTAGGTAATGTAAGTGTATATTTTAATGTGGCATCTGTAGCCTGTGTAATTATTTCAGCAACAAGGGTGATTTGAAACCTGTATCTTGCATTGTTTGCTATTGAATGAACTGATTGTTAAAAGTATTAAACTGAAAGAACAACACATTTTCTGAAGAATTATTAAGCAAGATTCTCAATACAGGAACATACTGTATATTGAGTAAGACTGGATGTCTTCACTTTGACTGTAGACAGACAAGTTATATTTTGACATCCTTGAGAGAATTTTTGCCTTCAGTTTATTGGTGAAAAGAAGAGCGACAGGAAGTGGTTGGCAGTAGAGGCTGGTGGGACAGGAAATTACCTCATCCAGACTCAGTTCACCCACACATAGGTCCCAGCCCATAATGAAGAGCGTCTCAATGTACTCAATGTAAGGACATGGTGATTGAAAAAGTATGAGATGCGAGAAAAAATAAAATAAATAAAAATAAATATATATATATATATATTTCAATGCTTTTGCATTTGCTCATGAAATTTCCTGCATGGGGAATGCAAAAGATTTGAGAGTGAACGTAAAAGCTTTGAAATGTAATTCCCATCATCATGTGACTTTAATGGGGCTCCGTAAATGTTGTTTTAGTCAAACTGATTAAACCATCTTGATTGACCCCGTCTGAACACACGTACACAGAAGCTGCACTACAAATAATCATCACTGGAGACTTTAATAGAGCGAGGTGTACATCAAATTTATTTTATCCACTGTTGCACATTTGCATATTTCATCAGAATAGACCAAATATTTACATTAACCCAGATATCACATATGGTAGGTTATTCTGAGTTTAGGTCTACAATGATCTAGAAATAACCACTCTCAAGCTTGGATTTGGTAAAACTGATATGGTCTTTTTATTTGCTCACAGAAAACATTTGAATTCAAAAGTTCAAATCAACTTTAAGAAACAAATTACCAGCCAGTGACATCACAAAAGTTTTTTTAATGATGTTTTATTAACAAAGTTCAGGAGGAACACATTAAAATGATCTAATCATCACATCACTCCAACCAGCAATCAACAAGTCTACCCAATCAGCATGAGTGGAGACCTAATATATATATATATATATATATATATATATATATATATATATATATATATATATACAGTAGTCAACATTTGAAGTGGATCAAAAAAGTTCATCAAAGTTGTCCTAAGAACTAAGTTGTCCTTAGAAGAAGGTTTTAGGACAACTTTGATGAAAGGTTTTGATCCACTTCAAATGTTGACTACTAGGCATGCAGACTGCTTCTACAAACATTTGTGAAAGAATGGGTCGCTCTCAGGATCTCAGTGAATTCAAGCGTGGCACCGTGATAGGTTGCCACCTGTGCAATAAGTCCATTCGTGAAATTTCCTCACTACTAAATATTCCACGATCAACTGTTAGTGGTATCATAACAAACTGGAAGCAATTGGGAACAACAGCAACTCAGCCACGAAGTGTTAGGCCACGTAAAATCACAGAGCGATGTCAGCGCATGCTGAGGCACACGGTGCGCAGAAGTCGCCAACTTTCTGCAGAGTCAATAGCTACAGACCTCCAAACTTTGTGTGGCCTTCAGATTAGCTCAAGAACAGTGCGTAGAGAGCTTCATGGAATGGGTTTCCATGACCGAGCAGCTGAATCCAAGCCTTACATCACCAAGTGCAATGCAAATCGTCGGATGCAGTGGTGTAAAGCACACTGCCACTGGACTCTAGAGCAGTGGAGACGTGTTTTCTGGAGTGACGAATCACGCTTCTCTGTCTGGCAATTCGATGGACGAGTCTGGGTTTGGCGGTTGCCGGGAGAACGGTACTTGCCTGACTGCATTGTGGCAAGTGTAAAGTTTGGTGGAGGGGGGATTGTGGGGTTGTTTTCCAGGGGTTGGGCTTGGCCCCTTAGTTCCAGTGAAAGGAACTCTTAATGCTTCAGCATACCAAGACATTTTGGACAATTTCATGCTCCCAACTTTGTGGGAACAGTTTGGGGATGGTCCCTTCCTGTTCCAACATGACTGTGTACCAGTGCACAAAGGAAGGTCCATAAATACATGGATGAGTGAGTTTGGTGTGGAGGAACTTGACTGGCCTGCACAGAATCCTGACCTCAACCCGATAGAACACCTTTGGGATGAATTAGAGCGGAGACTGCGAGCCAGGCCTTCTCGTCAACATCACTGCCTGACCTCACAAATGCGCTTCTAGAAGAATGGTCCAAAATTCCCATAAACTCACTCCTAAACCTTGTGGAAAGCCTTCCCAGAAGAGTTGAAGCTGTTATAGCTGCAAAGGGTGGGCCAACTCCAAATTAAACTCTACGGATTAAAAATGGGATGTCATTAAAGTTCATGTGCACGTAAAGGCAGGCATCCCAAAACCTTTGGCAATATAGTGTGTGTGTATATATTTCACTTTTACATGGTGTTTGAACATAAATGTGTGTTGGCAGTGTGTGTACACCACCACCCTATAATGATAAAAATCCACCCACTCCTTTTTTCAATCCCCATAAATCATAAGCAGTGTCTCAGAACAAGCCGTTCGCAAATAACGTACAAACCGCCCATTTATGTCTGCGCGAATCATTTTACACCAGACTGCTTTGTGAATGAATGTCAATACAAAGGGACAATACAAAACAGGTTTTGCTAAAAAGTTGTTACTCAAGGATGGATCGGTATCAGCTACTCGTGATCCAGCTTGTAGTCTCCAGAGCGATACTGGTTACAGCAATAATGAAGGGGAAAGCATGCACTTTATTACAGTTCATCAGAGATGATTTATGGATATAAAGTTTATTAAGCACTCCCCGAAAAGGAATAAGGTCTGTGTATATTTGTTTACTGTTAATTGTAATGAGTGTTTTTGTGTAATTTACTGTGTATGTTGATGATAATACAAGCGAGAGAGAGTTTATGGACAAGACTTATTGCACTGTGTGCATTCAGCTCTTATAGTGAGTTTTTGGAGTGAAACACACGCTTCATCTTTTGTGTGATGTACAATAAACTTCATAAAACTCATCAGTAAAGTTTTGGCCATCATTCGGTCCACTACAACAGGCTTGTACTAATAGTGGATAAAAGCAAGATGAAACATAACTTACTTTTGTGAGCTGATGTGGTTTGTTATCATAGCATAAGGTAGACAATGTATTATTTTATAGTATCCTATTCAGTGATAAAGGCTATGTCGATTAGCATTGCATTATAAATATACTTCATTAATATGAGAATAGCCAAGAATGCTTGAAGAACTCAGATGAATTAATATCGTCGCAGTTGTGTGTTTATTGTTGTCATGTTTAATCAGTCAAAGCGTTTCTATCATCTTTTTATTCAGCTACAGCGGTAGCTGTATTAGCTGGATGCCTTTGTCCATATTAGGGATTTCCTGGAATGTTATATTACTTCTGTGAGGCGTATCTGGAGTTTCTGCATGAGGGTGCCCTCTGGTTTCCAGTATGAAGAAGACAAAACTTGTTTATAGTGCTCAATAATGCTCAGTCCATCCTACTTTGTGTAAAAATAGGAAAAATAATACTTCTATCTAAAGAAATTTGAAGTAAACATGATAACCCATATGTTTTTCTCCAGTGTACAGAAGTGTACAGGAGGGTTTTTTTTTTTTTTTTTTTTTTTTTTTTTTTTTTTTTTTCTTTTTCTTCCCCACAGTTGGTAGTTGCATAATAGGCTCATATTTCATATTGAAGACATGGACATGGATGTTTTAGATTTAGCATACCAACAAAATATATTTTATAATAAATCCTTATACCTTTCTAATGATTTATAGTCATAGGCTACCAGGCATGTTAAGAGGTAACCCTGTAGTCTTCATAAAATAACTTTTCTGTAAAATAAAAATATTATATTATTATTATTATTATTGTTATTATAATTATACCCTTAGTGCCCCTTTTTTCTGGTTTGAGCCACTGCCCCTCAAAATGTCTGTGCACAGCCTCGCTTCACTGCTGAATGGAAACTCTGAAGAGGCATTTCATTTCCTTTGGTAGTTGTGATGTGGGCGTGTCCAGCGACTCCAAAAAAGTTGGCTAAAGTTTAGCTTGTGCCTTATCTTACCGTGGCATCTTGCTGTGGCTACAACAGAAATAAAACACACATTTACACTGGTCTGTAAAAAAAAAAAAATCTAAAAAGTACACGAACCAAAACTACAACGGTTTAAAAAAAAAAAAAAAGATTTCTGTTAGTGAAAAGACTCATAATTTATCTTATAACAGAAAGAAAGACTGTTTAGTATCTATTGACTAGTAGATTGACTACTGAGGACATTTTCTTCTTTATTGATGATATTGAGAAGACCTGAGGATCTCACACTTACTGACTGATTCTCATATTCAGAAGAGCTTGACTGGTGAACGGCAGGTCTGGGATTGACAGTCTATGTGAAAGACACGTTGATTATTTATTACCTGATTGTGAGTGTACAAACTCTTTTGCAAATGTAGTTTTTGATATTTGACTTACTGTGAGTGTATCGTACAAGTCGGATGATCTGGACCTGAGGTCAAGAGATGTATATGTACGTGCACTGGGATCTTCGTTCTACAGGGAAACATAGAGAAAGACTAATCAGCAAAAAAAAAAAAAAAAGTGATTTTGCATGACAATCAAAAGTGTAATCAATCCACATCTGCATAATATCCTGTAAAATCTCAAGTGTGATAATGTATGTTCTATGTGTATAAAGAAGCTCTAATTGATTTATCGCCATCATTTTGTGATTCTTTGATCATCTCACCTCATACTCGTTTATTGCAGATCTTCTGTTTATCCTTTTCTTCTGACTGTTAAAAAGGAAACGGAAAACAAGACATTTCATTGTCTCATTTAATAATCAAATGTACTTCTGCATTAGTGTAAAAAAAAAAAATATTACTCTGTTGAATTTTTTTTATTTTTTATTTACATTGTATACAATATGATGAGGACGAATAATCCTACACATGCCACTGTAATCCCCAATCGGTCAAGCCAACCACGATGAACTGAAAGAGGAAGAATATCATAATTAAATCTACAAACTAAGAAAGACAAGAAGACAAGACATAAAAGCATCCATACATTAATGTACTAAAATGCCAGAGAGTACAAATAAGCTTTTAAAAGTTCCTTAAAAACATTACGATCTAACATCCAATGGCAGATTATTCCACAGTCTTGGACCAGCAACAGAGAAAGCAAGATCACCCTTTCAATTTGAGACACACACAGGGAATATAGTTAGAAGAAACTTGTTTGATGATTTTAGTATTACGCTTGTACTGTAGGGCTTAATAAGCTCAGCTAAGTATTCTGGCGTCATTCCATGAAGTGCTTTAAAAACATATCAAAGTCTTAAACTGTATCCTAAATTGTACTGGTAGCCATCCTAAAAAAAGATAACAAGGGAGTAACATGATCCGTTTTCCCAGCATTCATTAACAATCTACAAGCGAGCAACATATGTTTGGCAGGTCCCAACATAAAGAGCACTACAATAATCTAGACAAGAAAAACAATATTTATAGGCATGGACAACTTTTTCCAGGTCACTAGCTAACAGAATTGGTTTCAATTTGGCTATTGCCCTTAAATAAATAATAATAATTTAAAAAAAAAAAGCAATTATGAACCTGTTGATCAGATATGAGAGATGAGTCAAAAATTACTCTCAAGTTCTTGACTTGATCCTGCAGGTACTCCTTCCATGGGCCCAAGTTATCGTTTACCATCTGGCTACAAGCTGCGTGACCAAAGCTAATAATTTCTGGGGGTTTTTTTTTGTTTGTTTTGTTTTTTTATTCAGTTGAACAAGGTTTTCAGCCATCCAAAGCTTTACTTCTTCCTAACACTTGAGTATGGCATTGGAATCATTACTACTAGGTCTCAACGGCAAGTAGACTTGAGTGTCATCAGCATACAGATGGTAGGAAATATCATACTTCTTAAAAATAATTCCTAAAGGGAGCATATACAATGAAAACAGGACTGGACCCAATATGGACCCTTGTGGGACCCACAGGTAATAGGTGCTGACGCAGAGAACATGTTACCAATCTTCACTGAAAAGGAACTACAATCCAAATAAGAGGCAAAGCATTTTAAGACTATCCCCTAAATAGAAACAAACAACTTTAAATGAGTCAGAAAGATCTGGTGATCAAAGGTGTAAAAAGATGCTGACAAATCCAATAAAATTAATGCTGCATGATTAACTGCATCTGTGATTAAAAGAAGATCATTAATCAACCCTTAAAGGGGCTGGTTTTCTACTGTGTCCACCCCTAAAACCAGACTGAAATCTATCTAAAATAGAATTCTCTGTTAAAGAAAAGTGGATAGTTGTTTCAGCACAACATTTTCAACATCTCAAAGATCAGCTCTGATGACAGTGGAGTATACAAGTGCAAGTCCAGAAATGAACATGGAGAGAAATACTCTGATGCTGTGACTTGGGATCATGGGATTCACTAGAGGATCTACAGGAGAATTATATAATATCAAGACTAAATGCAGGATAAGAATTTGAAAAATATGGACAGAGTCAAAATGTTCACTGGTGTGTTTGATGTTCACATCTGCGATCTCTCTGGAGGATCTACAGGTGAAACATTTCAAATATTATTTTTAACCACTAGTTTTATCCACTGAAAACCTCCATGTCATGTTTCAGTTTGTGTTTGGACTTTCAGTTTGTATTTTGATTCGTTCCTTTGCTCCTTTGTTCAGTTTCCCGCCACTACTTTGTGTCCATGGTTAACATCATCATTAGTTTAGTAGTTTCAGCTGTTCGTCATTAATCATCTCATTTCTGTCTATGATTTAACCTTCACTCTTTCCTGCACTCTTTGTCCAGTCTCTATCTATAGATGTGTTTGCACTGTCCGTTTGCCTGCCTCTGAGTTGAATTAAAGTCTTTGAGTACATCGATGTATCATCGTTACTTGATACATCGTTACACTCCAGCTGTCAGGGAAAAGTTGAAGCTTTAACACGACTATTCGAACTCTAACACATTTAACTGTATGCGCTTGTTAAATATTTAACTGTTCTGTGAAAGTTTTCCATTAGAAGTTGGAATATGAATGCAGGGATTTGCTCTCATTTAGAGACACAAGAGATTTGTTTCAGTTCATCCCAAATGTGTTCAGTGGGGTTCAGATCTGGACTTGAAAAAAAATTAAAAAAAATAAAATCCAGTTCTTCCACACCAAACTCAAATAATTTCTTTATGAACCTCACTTTGGGTATTGCCATGCTGGAAAAAAAAAAAAAAAAAAAAAAAATACAAACTACTACTTAAATGATTTTGTCAAGCCCATTAATTACTAGGGCCACACACACTTTTGCCCATGTATTTTATATCACTAGAACCTTCTTAATTTGGAAAGAAACTTCAAAAAAAAGGGTGCATACAATACATACTCACACATGACATTGAGCTGAACAGCAGGAGAGGTGTGATTGTGTCCGTGTACAGCACAGCTATATCTGCCTGCATCCTCTCTTCTGACTGACTGCAGCAGGAGTTCATTGTTTCTGTCTCTTCTCTCAGTTAATGGCTGTGAGTTTCTGTACCAGATGAATGTTGCTCTGTCAGTCAGAGTGCAGCTGCTTTTACATGTCAGACGGACTAAATCTCCCTCTGTCACTCTCTCAGGAGACTCCACCTGAAGATCTGAACACAACACACACATTATATCTAGTGCTGCTGTCATACACTGATTATTATTCAACATAATGTACAGAAGAAGAGAGAAACCTCATGAAAGTCACCTGTGACAGTAAGAGTCACTCCTGGTTTACCAAGCCATTTACCATCAGGTTTATCAGTGATTAATCTGAAATAGTACATGTGTGAATCCTTCAGTGTCACATGACTCAGTCTGATGGTGCAGTTCTTCAGTTTATCTCCCAGATACTTAAACCTCTGACTGTATTCAGGGACAGTAGACAGATCTGGAAACTCTTTTGTGTCCTTTTGGGTCCAGAACACTCTCATGATCTGATATCCAGTAGGGTATGTATAAGTGCAGTTCATTAACACTGCTGAGTTCTTTAGTGCACAGATGTGTGAAGGACTGTAACTCACATTCCAACCAGCACTAGAAACCCCTGAAACACACATTAAAGGGATAGAGGTCACCAATTTTTTTTTTTTTTTTTTTTTTTCATAATTACTGACCCCTCATGTTCATCACATTCATTCTTTTTGCAGAACACATGAAATGCTGACATTGCAAAAACATTAATATAATCATTATTATTGCACATATTCATATTACATTTTTTTTTTTTTTAAATGGCTTTGCAGTTTTCACAAGTAATTGGTAAATTTTCAAAACTCTTAGTACTAATATCACAACAGATCATTAAAAGTGCACTTTTTTCCAAACATTTCAGGATGTTTTCAATTATGTTAGTTCAATACACAAAATCACAAAGTATCATTTTCACTACACAAAATAAGTGTTTCATCTATATAAATGTTTCATTCACAGTAACTGCTTTTCATAATGCTATTACTATCAAACTTTTCATTTGCACCTCTTCTCGTTCAGTTTAATACATTTGTCTATTATTTAAAGGGTTGGGTCACCTGTTCTGTTATTAATTACTCACCCTCATGCCATTCCAAACCCTTAAGACTTTTGTACATCTTTGAAACACAAATGAAGACCTTTTTTAATGAAATCCCTCCATTGACAGCTATGTGACTACCATTTTGATGCTTCAGAAAGTTCATAAAGAGATCGTAAAATTAATCCATATGAATTGAGCGGTTTAGTCCAAATTTTCTAAAGAGACTCGATCACTTTTTATGATGAACAGATTTAATTTAGGCTTTTATTGACATATAAACATTGAACATCAAACATAAACAGAAGCTCAACCAAACCTGCTTGACGCGGGAGAACAAACCTCATTGGTTCTCACGTCAAGTGAACATGCTTGAGTTTCCGTTTACAACAACTGATGTGTGAGTTGCTGAATGTTTATATGTGAATAAACACCTAAATTTAGTCTGTCCATCTTATAAAGTGATCGTGTCTCTTCAGAAATTTTGGACTAAACTGCTCAATTCATATGGATTAGTTTTACGATCTCTTTATGAACTTTTTGAAGTATCAAAGTGGTAGTTGCATAGCTGTCAATGAAGGGACATAAAGCTCTCAGAGTTCATCAAAAATATCTTTTTTTGTGTTCTAAAGATGAACAAAAGTCTTACAGGTGTGGAACGACATGAGGGTGAGTAGTTAATGACAATGTTTGGGTGAACTAACCCTTTACAGTTTTTTATTTATTTATTTTTTTATTTGCTTTGGTACTATTTCCACATGTAAGGTGTACATTTTCAAAACTCTTAGTACAAAACTAGAGACTGATCACACTTGTAACACAGTTAGTCATTCTTTCAAACCTGATCTCATGCTTTCATTCTAGTTACATATTTTCATTCTACATAATCACTGTTTCAAAACACAAGATCATTGTGATATGTAATGAGAACATTTGGTTTAATCACCGAAACACAACAGTATGATCTTCTTTCAGTTTAGTACTTTTAACAATCAGTTCATTCAGTAGCAAACAATGCAAGATACATGTGTTACAAGCTCTCCCAGTCTAGGGTTTGGAGACAGTAAAAAGATTAAATTAAACCCGAAGGAGAAACATTTTATCAAAATGACCTTTCATCTTGGTCTGAGCAGTAGACAGATGAAGTTTTGCAAGACTTTGGGCCTTGTGCAGTTTCTCACAAATAGAAGTAACAATCATCAACAGGCACAGGCTTAGAACTGATTTAGCAACTGTTCACTTAACAGTTTTAGTGGGCCATGAAGGGTGTGGCCACCAGCTCAGCAGGACTAAAGCCAAAGGACTCCTGCACACAAACATTAGAAAAGGAAGGCCCTCTACCCAGTCTTTTCCGGTTTCTACACAGTACTGGCGTAACATTGTCTTCAGGGTTTGGTGGAACCGCTCGAGTGCACCTTGGGATTCAGGATGATATGCTGTGGACATTTGGTGCTGTATACCAAGGGTTTCTAGAGCCTGCTTAAAAACCTTAGAAGTAAAGTTTGACCCTTGGTCAGTCTGAATCACTTTTGGCAATCCAAAAGTAGTACAGAATTTGAGCAATTCTTTTACCACAACCTTAGCTTTCAGTGTCCTTAAAGGAACAGCCTCAGGGAAGCGAGTCGCAGTGCACATGATAGTCAAAAGGTATTGGTGCCCTGATTTAGCTTTAGGTAGCGGTCCAACACAGTCGACAATTAAACACTCAAAAGGGTCACTTACAATGGGGATAGCACAGGGAGGTGCAGATGGGATTTTCTGATTGGGTTTTCCTGCCAACTGACATGTATGACACGACTTACAAAACCTGGACACTGCTGACTTAAGACCAGGCCAAAAAAAGTACCTAGTAGGTTGTTATACCAACATGTCCAGACAAGGCATTTTCATGGACGAGCTTTAAAACCTGTTGTCGATAGCCAGAAGGCAAAACAATTTGTTGCACTTCCTGCCAGCCTAACTCTTCTTGTTGGGGCCTCCACCTACGCATTAACAATCCACGTTCCCAAAAGAAAAACACCCCCATATTTGGGCGCATGGGTTGTATGTTCTGCGGCCACTATACACTTGGATAGGGAAGGGTCTGCTTTTTATGCTGCAGCTTCTCTACCTGCCTTCAGAGTGGTTTCAGAGGTCAACTTCTCATTGGAAGTTACGTCAGTGTCAGGGTCTGGAGTTACAGACAGGACACACTCCACAGTGTCAGGATCATTAACCAAAAACGAATTTGAGATATCCACTACTTCCTCAGATTTTTTTGACTGGGCACAGGTTAACTGCACAGACTGGAAAAGCAGAGGGGAAATTCTCAGCCAGATCAGGTTTCTGTGTAGCGCTAGGTTTATAAGATACAACTGGCCTAGGAAAGGTCATTCGCAGAATCAGATCGACCCCCTCAATAGGTAACTGTGGACGCACAGCTAAACTGACTGGGCCACTCACAATGTCAGATGCACATTCACACAGTGCATCTCGATTCCACGAATCAACACGTCATTACCGGTAAATGAATCAGCAGAAAAAGGCAATATATCTGCAGCTATAAAGGATTAGGTTGAACCCGTGTCACGCAAGATTGTTACCGTTTTAACACCAGAATCAGGCAATAGGGAGACTGTGCCTTCAAATAGGGAAGGGTGAAAACTCTCTCCACTAAGAGAGCTGCCATTACACATGGTCTGCACAAGTGCTACGTTTTTGGGCTTGGAAGCTGCATTTTTCTGTTTCCAAGCCTTACAGTCCGCAATCAAACGGTTTGGATCAAGGCAGAAAAAACAAACTCGCCTATCACCACTGTTTGTAAACTTACGAACAAATTTAGATGCCGTCTCACTTTTAGACAAAATGTACAACGCGCTGCACCACCGAGCTTTCCGCATTCACAAATGGGGATTTGGCAGATGTGTGTGCTGAGAAAACATTCCTGTGTGTCAGCACAAACTCATCGGCCAAAACTGCAGCATTAGCTAAAGAAGCCACTTTCTGTTCGTTTAAATGCACAACAATCTTTGCCAGAACACAGTTTTTAAAGTCCTCTAGCAAGATTAATTCCTGCAAGTCCTCCAGGGTAGTAACCTTGTTAGACAGACACCACTTTTCAAAAAGAACTATTTTCTCTCTCACAAAGTCAACATAAGTTTGGTTGACTGATTTCGAATGACTGCGAAATTTCTGCTGATAGGCCTCATGGACAAGTTCGTACGCTCGTAACACTGCAGACTTGACCATGTACAAGCAAACTTCCTGGGCTTTCTCTGTAAGGCTACACTGGAGTAATAGAGCCCACATATCTTTCGGCCACCTTAATTTACTAGCAACGCGTTCGAATGCAACAAAGTAAGAGTCAACTTCTGTCTCTCTGAATGGAGGCACAAGTCTTATATACTTACTGACGTCGAAACTATCGCTAGAGGGCGCATGAGAAAAATCCTCAGTGTCTGTACCACCAGCAGTAGTTAAGGGTGATGAGACTGACGTAGGTCAGGTACGTGGAATTGGAACTGGCTTTACAGCCAAACGCTGTGCTTCCGAATCCAATTTACATAACTGGATATCTCTATCAGCCTGCCTCTCCACTACTCGAAGCTTTCTCTTTTCCGCCTCACATTCCTGTTTTTTTTTTAATCAAAAGATCCAATTCCTTTAACTTCAACACAATCTTTGGATCTTGAGACATAACTGAGTCAGAGTTGGGATTCACATCTTCAGCCTCAAATAATGCTTCAGACTGAACCTCAGCACTTTCCTTCGACTCTCTAGGCAAAATCCCCGCATTTACTAATTTCTCAAACAAGTCATTCTTAAGTACTTGCTTTGTGACATCTTTCTTAACAGAAATATCAAAGAATGCTGCTATCAAAACTAAATCCTTTTTCTTACAATGATTAAAGGCTTCAATTGTAGGAGAAAGAGTAAATGCTGTAAAATCAAACTCCATTATTTCCACACCTACAATACTTTCCTCCCCACCCACAGTCAAAAACAGTCAAACAATCTTATAGAAAAAGAGCACTTACCACCAGCCAATTAATGGACAGACGAGCCCCCACTTGTTACAAGCTCTCCCAGTCTAGGGTTGGGAGACAGTAACAGGATTAAATTAAACCCGAAGGAGAAACAAACCAAAAAAAAAAAAAAAAACGTGGAGGATTCCCTTCAGTCCTCTGCCCCAGAAATGTGAATCAGCCACTCAATGATACAAATTAAAGTTATTTATTTTAGTTAGGCAAGGAAAAATGGAAGCAAACAGTCTTCAGGAGAGGGGCTAGCCAAAACAACAAACAAAAGAATTACTGACTGTTAGAAGGAGAACTAAATGACCCATGCAGATAAAGAAAAGAAATAAACAACATAGGCTTCCCTCCACTCCCTGGCTAACCATAAACAGAGATAAACATTACAAAAGAAAAAGTGGCACCCCCTCCCTACAGCTTCCTATAACAAAAACAATTAATATAAGAAAAAATACAATACCGTTTAATTACCAAAACAATGTTAGAAAGAAAAGAAAACAAATCACTACCCGGTAACAAATAATACTCAACACAGAGTAAAATACACATTCAAACACATGTATACATAATAATACGTCCTCAGGACGTAACACGTTTCAAATTACCCTTGTTGCTGAAATAATTACAGTAACACAGGCTACAGATGCCACATTAGAAAATACACTTACAATACCTAAATTACATAATTGACATAAAATCCATAATGCTTGTGATAGTATCTATTCAGTGTGTTATCAAAAGGTGTGAAGTATGACACAGTCATGAGGTTTTGTGTAGAACAGTGTTTGCTGCCAATGTTCTCACTGTACCATATGACTGAATCTATACTGTAGGTGATCTTTATAAGGGTGAGTTACAGTAATGTGGCAGTCTTTACCATGGTAATGCCTGTTTACAGTGTCATATGCCATACTATAATGTAAATTGATGTATTTGATGCCAGCTGTCTGTCTTCTTCTGATGTATCTCTGATCAATCTGATGTTATACAGTTACGGACTGTTTCTTTTCCCTTGTACTCTGTCCTGCTCACACACACACACACACACTGAAGATTTTGGTTATCATCTAAGATAAAATGCTTATAATGTAAAAATAATTCATTACTTTTGGTTATCCATATTGTAAATTGCAAACAAGTTCTATAGAAACTATGCCTATAGAATCAATATCTATAGAAATCTATAGGTGTACCGAATGATTGATTGATTAACCATTAAGATCAGTTAGATTACAGTTTTATTAATTGCTTTGGTGCAGTTTTCACAAGCAATTGGTAAATTTTCAAACTCTTAGTACTAATATCACAACAGATAATCAAAATTGCACTTTTTTCAATCATTTCAGCATATTTTCAATTGTGTTTGTACAATACACAAAATCACAAAGTATCCAAAGTATCCACTACACAAAATAAGTGTTTCATCCAGTAACTGCCTTTCATAATGCTATTACTATCAAACTTTTGATTTGCATCTCTTCTCGTTCATTTTAATACATTTGTCTATTATCTAATCCAACTGAACTTAATGGTTAATCAATGAATCATTTGGTACACATATATAGATTTCTATAGGCATAGTTACTATATAAATTATTTGCAATTTCCGCAAATTTTGCAACATTAAGCAATTTATCTTAGACAACCACAATGTTCAAATTGTGTGTGTGCATGTGTGTGTGGTCCTGGTTAACCCAGCGTTGTGAACCAAATGTTCAAAGATGGTAATACCAGTAATTTTAGACCTTGTTTGGACATATTTTTTGGTCCCCATGAGGAAAACAGCTTATAAATCATACAAAATTATATTTTTATAAAATGTAAAAATGCAGAAAGTTTTCTGTGATGGGTAGGTTTAGGGGTAGGGGATATAATATGCATATTTATACAGTATAAAAATCATGATGTCTATGGAAAGTCCCCATAAAACATGGAAAAAACAACATGTGTGTGTGTGAGAGACAGAGTACAAGGGAAAGGAAACAGTCAATAACTGTATAACATCAGATTGATCAGAGATACATCAGAAGAAGGGAGACAGATGGCATAATTTTACATTATAGTATGCCATGTGATACTGAAACAGAGGCATTACCATGGTAAAGACTGCCACATTACTGTAACTCACCCTTATAAAGGTCGACTACAGTATAGATTCAGTCATATGGTAGAGTGAGATAATTTACTGTATTGGTAGCAAACTCTGTATTACACAAAACCTCATGACTGTGTCATACTTCACACCTTTTGATAATAGATACTATTACAAACATTATGGATTTTATGTCAGTTATGTTATTTAGGTAATGTAAGTGTACTTTTTAATGTAGCATCTGTAGCCTGTGTAACTTTATAGAATGAAAATTTGTACAACTAGAATGAAAGTATGAGATCAGGTTTTGAAAGAATGACTAGTTGTGTTACAAGTGTGATCAGTCTGGAGTTTTGTACTAAGAGTTTTGAAAATGTTCACATTACTTGTGAAAATAGTACCAAGGCGAATAATAATAATAATAATAATAATAAAAAAAAAAAAAAAACTGTAATTTAAGTGAGAATAATTTAAACATTTAGCTGGTTATTATTTTTTTTTTTTTAAATTTAGCTTTGACTGACATTTACTTATTTTGATGAATACTTTTTTTCACATAAATGTGTTTGTGAAAGGTGTTTTAACAGGGGGTTCAATGACTGTGGGACCTCCTGTTGAAGAAAGACTTTGATAAGTGACTAAAGAACATTAAAAACTCTCCAGCAGGAGCGACTCACCGTGAATCATGAGCAGAAACACCAGAGGAAGAGGAGGAGCCATCATCAGTGACATCGCTACAAGAACAATAATACAGTATAACACACACTATCATCATTATAAAAACTTTAAAAACATTCCCATAAAGGTTTTTTCATAGAGAATATGTCCTATTGAATAGGTCAGTGGTTTCTACAACAGTATTAATCAGACTATATTCACACAGTAACCAGAGTAACTCTTACCGTGTTCTGGTGAGTCTCTCCAGCAGACGATGAACTGATGAAATTCTCAGTTAACACTGTTTTATTTTATAACGCTTGCACAAACAGAAAACGTTTCTTCCTCTTTCTTGACCCCTGCCCACAAGCAACTTTGCCAACTTTTCATCATGATCCAATGGCATTTATTGATATCTAAAAAGTCATTAAACCCAAAATGTTTAACAATATGAAGAAGTTTGTCCACCACTTTGATTGATCCTGTACACAGATTTATTAACATATAGGACATATTTACAATTTCACAATTTCCACATAAGATTGAGGGTGGGTTTTTAAAGTTTTTATACCCTTCCTTCCTCCCTGAAACATTTTCTGAAGAATTATTGAGCAAGATTGTCAATATAGGAACATATACTGAGTAAGACTGGATGTCGACACTTTGACCTCAGAGAGACAAGTTATATTTTGACATCCTTGAGAGAATTTTTGCCTTTAGTTTATTGGTGAAAAGAATAGCGACAGTGTAACGTACTGCTCCGAGACTCGAAGGCTGAGGATCCAAATGCAGTTTTATTGAGAAGGGTAATCCACAATCGTAATCCAATGTACAGGCAAAGGTCAAAACAAGAAGGCAGTCCAAACAAACACACAAAGCTAGGAACTAGGCAAACAGGAAAACCAAAGGCAGGCAGAGAATCCAAAAACCAGGATACAAGTAACCAGAGAAATGCTCAGAATTGCAGTTACACATACAATACTTCACACGGAAAGGCTGAGTGAACCAGGCTTATATAGGCAGAGTTAACAAGGCTGATGAGCTTAACAAACTAACAAGGGGGCGTGGTCCAATGAGTGTCCATGGTAACAAGTAACAAGTGAGCAGAGTGGCAGGGAAATATGAGCTGTGTCTCATTTCGAAGGTTGCGTCCCCTCGGAGGTCGCATTCGAAGGTTGCATATGTCACTGAGGCTGTATCATTTCAGAAAAGTAAGTAGGAGGCTCCGAATGCGACCTTCGAATGCGCCCTTCTTCCACAGGAATTCAGAGGACGCATGAGGTGTATCCTTCGCTGCTGCAGATGTGGTGTTTAAATATAAATAGTTTCAAGCTTGTTTTTGTTTTAAACTTTGTTCTTCTTAATATCCTTCTCCTTTGTCTCTGCAACAGATATCTGTTGTACATACACCGCAGCTCCTCAAGCATTACCCCAAAATAAAACAAGTAAATACATTTTCTTTTCAAATTACTTTCCAAATTTATAAATAATTTTCATTCATTTAACTGTTGTGAGAGCGCAATAACGCTGCCGTGAACGTGTTGGCATAGCAACGTGATACTTCCTGTTTTCTTTCCTACCCGTGTGTCCTACGAAGGATGTCTTGTTTAATTCTGGTTAAGGACACTCCGTATACCGCATCCTTCACAGAATGCGTCCTCTGTAGGATGCACCCTTCGAAATTAAATGAAACGAGACACGAGCTATGGTGAACAAACAACTATGGAGACACAGGGAACACAGGCAGGGATCGTGACACACAGGAAGTGGTTGGCAGTAGAGGTGGCTGGCACAGGAAATGACCTCATCCAGAAGCAGTTCACCAGTCCATAATGCAGAGTGTCTTGATGTACTCAATGTAAGGACATGGTGATTGAAAAAGTATGAGATGGGAGAAAAAAAATTATATTTCAATGCTTTTGCGTTTGCTCACAAAATTTCCTGCATGGGATTCCTGCAAAAGCATTAAAATATAATTTCCATCATCATGTGATTTTAAGGGGCACTGTAAATGTTGTTTTAGTCCAGGGGTAGGCAAGTTTGTTCCTAGAGAGCCGCTGTCCTGCAGAGTTTAGCTCCAACCCTGAAAAAAACCCTCACCTGCCTGTGGCCTTAGTAATCCTGATTGGCTTTTTCAGGTGTGTTTGATTAAGGTTGGAGCTAAACTCTGCAGCACAGCGGCTCTCTAGGACCGAACTTGCCTACCCCTGTTGTAGTCAAACTGATTAAACCATCATGATTGACCTCGTCTGAACACACGTACACAGAAGCTGCCCTACAAATAATCATCACTGGTGACGAGGTGTACATCAAATTTATTTTATCCGCTGTTGCACATTTGAATATTTCGTCAGAATAGACCAAATATTAATATTAACCCAGCTATCACATAAGGTAGGTTATTCTGAGTTTAGGTCTACAGTGATCTAGAAATAACCACTCTCAAGCTTGAATTTGGTAAAACTGATATGGTCTTTTTATTTGCTCACAGAAAACATTTGAATTCAAAAGTTCAAATCAACTTTAAGAAACAAATTACCAGCCAGTGACATCACAAAAGGTTTTTTAGTCTTACCAAACACCATGTTGTGGGTCTATAGCTCTTTTATTTGTATTCTGCTCTTGTAATGTAGAAAAGATTACAGACACTTTGTTCCTGCCATCTATTTACCTGATTTAAAGGGGACCTATTACACAAAATTCACTTTTACATGGTGTTTGAACATAAATGTGTGTTGGCAGTGTGTGTACACCACCACCATATAATGATAAAAATCCACCCACTGATTTTTTTAATCCCCATAAATCATAAACAGTGTCTCAGAATAAGCAGTTCGCAGATAATGTACAAACCGCCCATGACTGCTTGACTCTGACGGACTCTTTCTCACGCAGATGAAACACAAGAAAAACTGTCATGTTATCTTGCATTCAGATGTTTGTGAACACAATCATATGAGGTGCTTCTGGGAGGGAATTATACTAAACCACTTTAGCGATAGACTTTTTTGCTCACCCCCAAAAACTGGCAATTTTAACATGATATAAAAAATTATCTGTGGGGTATTTTGAGTTAAAACTTCACATACACACTCTGGGGACATCAGAGACTTATTTTACATCTTGTAAAATGGGGCATAATAGGTCCCCTTTTAATGAATAATAAATATGCTACATTGACAGCCATACTTTCATAATATTGTTTAATTGTTTTGGCCTTTGTCTTCATGATGGTCTCTATTACTCATTTGACACAGCTGTAGATCACAGAAGTCTCTTCCACGGTCTGCACATTTGATCGCCTAAAGAACATAAAATAAATTCAAATTAAATACTGATGTTATGTTTAAGATAATACGATGATAATGTCATTTTAAAAATACAGAAACCTGGCATATCACGTTTCTGAAACCTCAGTGAGACACCAGGTTATTAAGAAAAATGTCCAGATTTAAAGGACTATAAATTCTTCTTTCATCATAATCATAAAAGTAACATGCAGATGAGTAGATGACAAATGTTTTATTTTGGGTGAACTGTCTCTTTAAGCTGGTTCTTCTCACCTCACAGCAGATTCAGGCTGGTGAATCCTGATATTGTCGTACTGGCTTTCGTTCTCCTCTGATCTCTTGGTCTGTTTGTTTTTGTGATGTTGTACAGTTGCGTACTGGATCTCCTCAGAATCTCTGCGATCAGGAGCGTTTCTGTCTCTTCTGGGTTTGCTGAAAGTAACAGTGGCGTACTGAGCGTCGTCAAAATCAGCTGATTCAGAAACATGAATGTCTCTCCCTGTTACGTCAGAGTACAGATTGTCCTGCAACGGAAGAAAATTAATTATTATTTATTATTCACATATAAGGATTGTTCACACAGAACATTTTCCATTTCAGTGTGCTACTTTTCCATTCATTTTCTATGTAAACACGCATTAGATGGACGTGTTTGACCGTTGTGACACAGCGTTCTATAAATGCAGCGCTCAAATTAAAAGGCAGTAAACTATTAAAAACACATCCCTAGACTTCACGTTTTTTCCACTGACTTGTCTCTCACGTTTTGCATCAATGGCCCCATCTAACTAGATTATTCACATGTTGTGCACTGTAAAAAATGATCATGGTTTTAACGGTAAAAGACTGTAAAAATGCTACGGTGAAAAATAATGAATTGGTTTACAGAAAGTTTTCATACTATATATAGTGAGTAACTGTAATAAATCTAATGGTAGAATTTTACAGTAATTTTACAGTAAAATACAGTTAAATTTACAGTTTTTGGAAGTGAAAAATAACAAGTCATTGTATAATTTACAGTGAAAACTGTAAATTGACATTCCCACAATTCACTGCGTGACACTTCACATTTGATACATTTTTGTTGAAATAAAACTGTTTTTTCTTAGTTTTCTTTCCAACATTAGGGATTTATGTTACATCTAATATTGTTAAATTGATGTTTATTGCATTTTTAAAATGTCATGTGTGTTACCATGATGGTGTTTAGTGTTTGGTGAATGACACTGTGCACCTTCTATATATTAGTATTAATCTTCTCAGCTCGTGGAAAAGCTGCTTGTGATGAACTTTGATTCATCATGTGATTCTCATCACCACTGTGTTTGGTGGTTGTCAGTGTATTACAAAGGTACAAAACAGATATTAGTACTTCAATAGGTTGGTAAATTAACATTATATCAGTTAATGAAATACGTTTTTTTTTTTTTTTTACTGTAAATTTAAGTTAAATCTGTAAAACCTAAAATGTTGCTACCGTATTTTTTATGGTAAATTTCTGGCAACAACAGCTGACAGTTTTTTTTTTTCTTTTTACTATAAATTTTACGGATGTTTATTTTACAGTGTGTAGTGTAAATAAATAGTTATATACTGTAATTATTACAACATAAACCTTTAAATTATATGGTTTTGAACTGTAAAAGAGACAGTAAACTAAGTGCTGTCCCGTAAAACCTAAAATGTTTCTATTGTATTTTTTACGGTAAAGTTCTGGCAACCACAGCTGCCTTTTTTTTTTACCATATATTTTACAGGGATTTTTTTTTTTTTTTTACAGTGTGTCTGGATGATTTACCTGTTTCACTGTGAGGTCTTCAGCTATAGCATCTCTTCGTTTTCTAATGATAAAACAGACATTAAACTTACACTTACTACTTACTGCATTTTAAAGATTAATTACTAATCACATCACATGAGACATTTCCTGCACTAGTCTGAAAGTGAATTACATTCACACACTCACTATAACTGAGAATAATTTTTGATCGTACTTTATAAACAGAATGATGATGATGATGATGATGATGAATCCTAAACATCCCACTGTGATCCCAAACCAGACATGCCAACCAAGACGATGATGCACTGAAAGATGAAGAATTTGAATTAAGATTAATTCTCAAAGCCACACAACTGTTTTGAACTTTTTATAAAATCAAATCTTCAGCAGTCACTAAAAAAGCCACTGATTTCACTGATCCATATTTATTCTGAGCCTGACAGTAGAAGCGTCCACCGAAACTCTGTCCAGATCCAGCAGCTGAGGCAGAGTTGTCAGGTTTGCATAACAAAACCAGCCCAATTGTTATTTAAAACCTGCCCAATCACAGCCAAAACTAGCCCAATTGCGTTCTGGGGTGGATAGGTCAACCCGCAGACTAAAAAAAAAAAAAAAAACATGGCAAGAATGTAAAAGTAGCCCAAGTCCGTGGTTGCAACACTGAGCAGCTGAAGTTCAGAGCAGGAGGGTTTGAATCACTGCTGCAGATCAGAGTCACTGAATCTCCTGACACTATTTCACCAGATGGACTGATGGACACTAAGACACTCTTTGGAGGATCTACAGGAGAAATATGTAATATCAAGACTCTAAATGCAAGAAAAAAAAAGTGAAAAATATGTACACGCTGTAACATACATTATATAGTCAGAGACAAAATGTGACCAGCTGGACTCAAATAATCTGATGCATTTTACACACATGGTCTGAGTCTGGCATTGCTTCACACTTCAGCAAATTAAATTAGTACAGTAATGTCAGGTGTGGCTGTAGTGAGCACAACGCAGGTGATTCAGAGAAACAAACATAAACCCATCTTTTATTCTTAAATCCAGGGAGAAACTCAGGAGAACACAACCACGTTTAAACATAGACAATACTGGACAAAATAAATAAATAAATAAACTAAATGAACTGAAGGCTTATACAAGGGAGTATAATCAACAGAACAGGGAACAGGTATTTACCTAATTAACAAATATGGAAACTAACAATGACAGGGAACTCAGGCAAACAGGATCAGAACCAAAACCAAACTAAAACACAAACCCCTGGTTTCACAAAGCTTAAACCTAGATCTCGACTAAAATGCATGTTTGAACTGTTTTAACTGAAAGCAACTTGTACTGACATATCTTAAAATATTGTGTTGTCCAAAGATGCACATCAGTAATGTCCTAATTGAACTAAAGCCTAATCCTGGCTTAATCTAAGCCCTGTTTGTAAAACCGGGCCAAAGAAACGTCTCGGTTACGTATGTAACCCTCGTTCCCTGAAGGAGGGAACGGAGACGTACGTCAGTAGTGACCGACGAATTGGGATATCGCTAGAGAGCCCTATCAGCTTCGAGTGAACTACAACAGGCCAATGAAGTTGGCGTGCGATATTTGCATAATGCGCACCGCCCCCGCCAGGTGGTATAAATAGGGGAGCAGATGCAATCGCACTCTGTTTTTCGCTGAGGAGACAACCTAGTCTGCACTACAGCGAGGGTACAGCAACTGTGGCGACGGGACGTACGTCTCCGTTCCCTCCTTCAGGGAACGAGGGTTACATACGTAACCGAGACGTTCCCTTTCAGTCGGTCACGTTCGACGTACGTCAGTAGTGACCGACGAATTGGGATCCCAAATAAAGCGCCACAGTATGAACCCCTTCCAGTGCCCAGCGCAAGCTCTAGCCACCCGGCGCACCAGTGGGACGGGGAAGGGGGCGAGCTTACGCCGAGAGAGTCTACTGCTGTTCCGATATACCCACTAAGTAAACTAGACTACACTGGGGAAGCGAACCCGTAGGGGACGCTGCGGAGACCACTACCCACCTGTAGGGGAGGAATTTACGTGGAGAGTACACATATGGACTGGCCGTGGGCAGTACGCATATGGAGTCCCTGGGATGGCTCCACCTGGGTAGGGGGGAGACTCATCTGACAGGTGACAGCAGAGCTGGCTCTGCTAGGGAAAGACACGGGCTCGCCGTAGGGAGTTGACCGTGGACAAATACACACATGGGACCGCTCACGTGGAGGGGTCACGACATGTGGAACCCAGCCAAACGTCAACGTCGGTGACGGAGGTTTGGCCTGGCATCAGACACTCCGCAATGTCCGAGCCGAAGGGGGAGGCGGAGGAACTCGACAGGGTTCGCCAAGCGGGGAACTCGACTGGAGTAAAAAGGATGCACGTATCCGGCCCAGGGGGCGGGAGTGGCATTGCAAGCCGACACTAGAACGGGCTCTTCGCGTCTACCGGCTGGTGGAAGCGAGTACACGGGAAGATACCGGTTCTACACAAAGGCTATAGAATCTAGCGAACGTGTTAGGTGTCGCCCAGCCCGCAGCTCTACAGATATCTGTCAGCGAGGAGCCGTGCGCCAGTGCCCAGGAAGAGGCCACTCCTCTGGTGTAGTGGGCTCTCAACCTGAGCGGGCAAGGCACGCCCTGGGACTCATACGCCAGGGCGATGGCGTCCACTATCCAGTGGGCCATCCTCTGCTTGGAGACAGCCTTTCCCTTCTGCTGGCCTCCGTAACAGACAAAGAGCTGATCTGAGGTCCTAAAGCTTCGCGTTCTGTCCACGTACAGGCGCAGAGCGTGGACGGGAGAGAGCAAAGCTAGGGCTGGGTCTGCCTCCTCCGAAGGCAGCGCTTGCAGGTTCACTACCTGATCTCGAAAGGGAGTGGTAGGAACCTTGGGCACATATCCAGGCCGGGGTCTCAGGATAACGTGAGAGTCACCGGGCCCGAATTCCAGGCACGATTCGTCAACCGAAAATGCGTGCAGGTCCCCTACCCTCTTGAGCGAGGCCAATGCAACCAGGAGGACGGTCTTTAGGACAGTACTTTTAACTCGACTGATTGCAAAGGCTCGAAGGGACGACCCCGGAGAGATGTAAGAACCAGGGTCAGATCCCAAGAGGGTACAGAGGGGGGCCAGGGAGGATTAGTCTCCTCGCCCCCCTCAAGAACCTGACGATCAGATCGTGCTTCCCTAGCGATTTACCATCAACTGCATAGTGATGTGCGGCGACAGCGGCAACATACACCTTGAGGGTGGAGGGAGACAGCCTTCGCTCCAGGCCCTCTTGCAGAAAGGAAAGCACGGTTCTGACCGAACATGATCGGGGGTCCTCTCGCTCTGGTTGAGAGGAACACCATTCGACGAATAGGTTCCACTTCAGCGCATAGAGGTTCCTCGTAGAAGGAGCTCTAGCGGAAGTGATGGTGTCTGCGACCGCTTGCGGGAGATCACTCAGAACCTCCGCGTCCCGTCCAGGGACCACACATGGAGTTTCCACAGGTGGGGACGCGGGTGCCAGAGGGTGCCCCGTCTCTGAGTCAGGAGGTCCTTCCTCAGAGGAATGGGCCAGGGAGGTGCTGTCGCGAGGAGCGTAAGGTCCGAGAACCAGGTCCGAGTGGGCCAGTATGGAGCCACTAACAAGACCTGCTCCTCGTCCTCCCTGACTTTGCACAGGAGCTGTGCGAGAAGGCTCACTGGGGGAAACGCATATTTGCGTAGGCCCCGGGGCCAGCTGATTGCCAGGGCATCCATGCCGAGCGTGCCGCCGGTCAGGGAATAGAACTGGCAGTGGGCAGTCTCCGGGAGGCGAACAGATCTATCTGTGCCTCGCCAAAGCGCTGCCAGATCAGCTGGACCACCTGGGGACGGAGTCGCCATTCGCCCGGAAGCGGAGGCTGCCGTGAGAGCTCGTCGGCTGCACGGTTGAGCACGCCTGGGGCGTGAATGGCACGAAGCGACCTCAGATGCTTCTGACTCCATAGCAAGAGATGGCGGGCGAGTTGCGACATACGGCGGGAGCGTAGACCACCCTGATGGTTGATGTACGCAACGGCCGCAGTGTTGTCCGAGCGGACCAGTACGTGCTTGTCTGTCAACAGCTCCTGGAAGCGGCCCAGTGCAAGACGTACTGCTAGCAACTCGAGGCAATTGATATGCCAATGCAGTTGGGGCCCCGTCCACAGACCCGATGCTGCATGCCCGTTGTACGTGGCCCCCCACACCGTGGCAGAGGCATCTGTGTGGACCACAGCATGCCTGGACACTTGTTCGAGGGGAACTCCAGCCCGCAGGAACGAAGAGTCTGACCACTTGGTGAGGGTGCGACAGCAGTTCGGTGTCACGGGGACACGGAACGTACCGCGCTGCCACGCCCATCTCGGGACCCGGCCGCGGAGCCAGTGTTGAAGCGGCCTCATATGAAGCAATCCGAGCGGCATGACTGCGGCTGCGGATGCCATATGCCCCAGGAGCCTCTGAAAGAGTTTCAGTGGGGCCGCCGTCCTGCGCTTGAGCGTACTCAGGCAGGTCAACACTGACTGGACGCGCTCCTCGGAGAGGCGCGCGGTCCAGGCGACCGAATCCAGTTCCCTACTGAGATAAGAGATCCTCTGCCCGGGGGAGAGTTTGCTCTTGTCCCAGTTGACCCGAAGACCCAACCGACTGAGGTGAGCTAACACCATGTCCCCGTGTTCGCACAACTGCTCCCACGAGCTGGCCAGGATGAGCCAGTCGTCGAGGTAGTTGAGATGCGAACGCCCTGTTCCTTGAGCGGAACAATGGCCGCCTCCGCAACCTTCGTAAAGACGCGGGGCGACAGGGCCAGCCCGAAGGGTAGGACTTTGTACTGATATGCCCGACCCTCGAACGCAAACCGTAGGAGTCTGTGACGAGGCAGAATCGAGACATGAAAGTACGCGTCCTTCAGGTCGATCGCTGCAAACCAATCCTGGGGACGGATGCATTTGAAAATGCACTTCTGCATAAGCATCTTGAACGGCAGCCTGAGAAGGGACCGATTCAGGACACGCAGATCCAGGATTGGCCGTAGCCCACCGCCCTTCTTGGGTACAATGAAGTAGGGGCTGGAGAACCCTGACTTCAAATCGGCTGGAGGGACCGGCTCGACTGCATCCTTCGCCAGGAGGACAGCAATCTCCGCCCAGAGAACAGGTGCATTGTCCAGGGACACACGAGTGTAATGGACACCCCTGAACACCGGGGGACGCCGGGCGAACTGAATCGCATAGCCGAGTCTGATGGTACAAATGAGCCAGCGGGACGGGCTGGAAAGCGCTAGCCAGGCTTCCAGACACCGAACCAGCGGGACCAAATGGACCACAGACGTACCGGGCGTGGGGCAGCGAGGTAGAGTGCTGGACCCGACTCGGACGGCATAGCGGCCCGTAGTGTGGTCAGACTCTGCAAGGTGGCAGTGTGAATGGGAGACGGCACATGGGAGGCGGCCTCAACCAACACACTGGGACCTGCTGGCGAAGTGAGAGGGGGCTGAGAGTGGCGAGGTGGGGCCTCGCGCACTGCCAGCCGCGCCCTCTTGGGACCTGGAGGGTCAGAAAACAGTTCTACTCCGTGGGCACCGCTGGTCTCCGGAGAGCCAGCGGCGGAACAAACCAAAATTCTCCACCCGGCCCTCCTCCGGGGAGGGAGCGATGCGGGCATCGTCTCCCGAAGAACTGTTTACCTCAGCTCCAGGTCACCAGTTTCTCCAGGACCGCTTCTCGCTAGCCAAGTGGCTTGGCTGCGGGCTGAGCGGGCTGGATTTTAGGCCAGCTTGTGAGATGAGAGCATCGAGAAAGCGTACTTAGACGATGACACACCTCTGCAAGGCTAGCCAGGGGTGTTTCCGGACCACCATGGTAGACATTGTCTGGCCAGGGGCCTGCGCTATGACTTGCATCATGCGTAGCTCAACCCCGACTCAGAACTACCCATATGCAATGAGTGCTTTGGCCTTCCACAGACTTGCCGGGGGCCAAGACCCATGCAGGGCAGAGGTGGTGTGCCCGTAGCACTGCCACCCCACCACAGAGGGTAGTGAGAGAGAAAAAACTTAATGCAGATATGACCCTTTTGGTGTTCCATATTTGGCACCAAGAAAGGCTTCTAAACTGCCAAGTTTTTCATGCACGTCCAGGCTAAGACAGGGGGCGGGGCAAGGCGAGTACGCGTCACACCACGCCCCCAGGGGCCCGGGAAAGCATGGTCGTTAACTCTGAATCTGATTCAGCATGAGCACATCACAACCGTGGGACGCTCAGCCTCATCTTCATGTCCAGAGCCCAACAACCCTCTCTCCAATGTAGCAGTCGACATCTGATCCTCTGCTGGAGCCCTGACTAAGATGCTAGGTCCCCCATGAGAAGGACCAGCAATCCACCCAGAAGCTACCAGCCATGTGAGAGAGTGAACGTGGTCGTCTAACTGAACGACACACGGCGCTGAGCGCCGACGTGGCCATGTTTTTACCAAACATAAACCACCCACGAACACAGTCACAGCATGTTTGCGATGCGCTAGAGGAGTGGGGGGCCCACGGAGATTGGCTCGGCAGGTAATGCCCCACTGTGATCCTCTGGTCACCCTGGCTTATTCACCAAAAGTAGTACTTTTCTGATTCAGAAAGAGAAACTAGATCGGGGAATAGGTGAGGGGACTCCACCTCGTTTGAGGCACTCGAGTCTCGACCACGCATCTAGAGCGCCGAACAACGCGCTGGGTTGCCATGGCAACGCGCGCTGTCAGCCGGCAGCTCGACGGCACACGGCGCGCTGAGCGCTCAAGCCCTTACGAGAAAGGCAAGACGAACAACGCGCCGACGTGGGCATGCTCTCTTTTTTTACAAGAGAATATGAACCACCCACAAACACAGTCTCAGCACGCTAAGCAGACATGAGAGAAAGTGATTGTGGCCGTCAGTGAGGATAGGAAACGACCGCCTCCAGAAACGCACAGACAGAATGACGTCTTGAAAAAGACGCAGTGTCTGTCTGTGAAGCTCTTTTAGAAGCTCTTGTTCTTTGTGCCGAAGCACACAGGGAACAGCCGCGATGTGACTGCAGGTACACTTTTCACTCCCTGAGTCACACACACAGAGGAACCGGCCCAAATCGCAAACCAACGGGGCAAATAATGCTGTGAAAACAGCAGTTGAGAGCTGTATAACAGCTCGAGAGGCTCACTCTGGGAAGCTCGCGGCCTCGCTGTAAGGTGCCATAAAGCCAGCACTGTAGAACAAAAGCTCTTCAAAGGCTTGCGAAGTCACTCTCAGACTAACAGCAGGAACACACAGGTTGGCTCCGAAGCGAAAGACAGAGTGCGATTGCATCTGCTCCCCTATTTATACCACCTGGCGGGGGCGGTGCGCATTATGCAAATATCGCACGCCAACTTCATTGGCCTGTTGTAGTTCACTCGAAGCTGATAGGGCTCTCTAGCGATATCCCAATTCGTCGGTCACTACTGACGTACGTCGAACGTGACCGACTGAAAGGGAACTAAACATAATCCTAACAGTAATCCATTACATTACACATTTTTGATTACTTTAAGATTACTTTTAACCTAACTTCTTTATCACATTGATTTGAATAGGATAATTTTGATATTAATATCAATAATTATTATGTAAATTATTATATCATTGTTATATCAATATTACCATATTGATATAAAAATACAAAGATAAAGAAAATATATTATATTCTTTGTTAACAACATGAAGTGCATGAAATATTACATGATGTCAGGTTTTCCCAGACTGGGGTTTGAAAAAAAAAAAAAAAAATTAAAAAATAAAATAAAATAAAATAAAATAAAATAAGAATTTAAAAAAATAAATAAATAAATAAAATAAAATACTTACTAAGAATATTTTATTTGTCTACCTGCATGTCATGTGGCAATCAATCAACATCAGAAAACCATGAACCTAATTATTATTATTATTATTATTATTATTATTATTATTACTGAGTTAATTTTATTATTGACCTTACATATTAAAGGGGGACCCAGTAGTATTTTAAATCCACTGTTTGGGAGTTAGTCGGGCTGATACCAACAACAAACGTGTAACCAATCAGCATTAGGGGTGTATGACGGTCGAGGAGAGAGAGCGAGCAAGAGGGAGATTTGAAAATAAGAAAAAAACTGCAGAACGAGAAATGGGACACAATACATAAAAGAGCTCAAAATAATATAACCGGAATGAAGGTTTATGCCTGGGCAAAACGCTTTAGGACCCGTGTTTATATTAGAAAAGCTTTCCAGCGCTGGAGAAAGATAATCGGGAAGGCCTGAAAACAGACACGGAGGCTGCTTTGACTCCGCTTCACTTGTAAGTAACACTGGGTTTTGATTGTCTGGAGCTGCTGTGCTGTTAGTGACTAACAACGAACACTTTGTATTTACTTTTGTGTACTGTACATTCATTTTTTGTGCTTCCTTGTTGTTCATTCATCAACTGCACTTTATTTTTTGTGAAGCGTTTTGTTGCGCGTCAGCTGTGATAAACAGACATCCATTCGCATTGCGTGTGTAACAGCAGCCAGATAGTGAGAGTTGTGCAGGTAAACCACTGCACACTGACGCCCACTAGAGAATGAGGTGCTTAGCGTCATTGTTAGTGTATTCACCTCGCATGTCAGCAGTGATTGGGCCGGGGTTCGAGACTGACTCAGAGCGGTGTGGTTAGGATTGGAGTTTGAGTTTTGGAGGCGGAGTAATGAAGAAAGGGGTGGGTTTGTTTGGGTTGACTTCAAATATCAACAATGTCCAGCAGCATAGTTCAAGATCTACGTACAGCACCTTTAAGTTAAAATCTCAGGGGGTACTTCGAATGAATATATTTGGTCAAAGAGGTTCAGCTGACAAAAAAGTTGGCGAATCCTTGCATTGCATGTAAATATGAAATGGTGTGAATTTGTACATTTTAATGTATTTGAAAGACAAAAACCTTCTAAAGACAGTAATACGTGGTTAAATGACTCACTGAGTGATAATTCAAATAATAATTAATGTTTGTCAGGAGATGATTAGATATGCAATGTTGCAATTTTGAGAAAACACTTGTTAAAAGTGAAATTATTTCTGTAAATCCAGTGATCAAATGTTGTTTGAGTCTCAGTTTTCAGTGATTTCAGGCACATGTGGCTGATTCCACAAACCTGGAAGAGCTTCTAAATGTATATGTCACAGTTATGTTCTGTTTGAGTTTGTTTTCTGTTTGCCAGGGTCAGGGTTTCTTCCCTTGGTTACTGATTTGATTCATCATTCATTGCAGCTGTGATTTTCACCATTGTGTGAAATGTAATCATGTAATCATGGTACTCATGTAATCAATATCAAAGTAAGTGTAGTCTGATTACAAGTATTTTAAAATGTAATATGTTCTAATTACAAGTACTTAATTTTTGATCTGATTACGTAATCCAGATTACATGTAATCAGTTGTTACCCAGCATATATTTTTCAAAATGATGTTCAAAATGACGTTTGTTGCATAATACTGATTACCCCCCACACAAAAATGTATTGTAAAAGAGAAAAAAATTGTGAGGTACTTACAATGGAATTAAATAAGGGACTAATTTTGGAGGATTTAAAGGCATAAACGTGCTTATTATTTCATAAAATCATTTACAGTATGATCATTCTTTTGTTAAAGTGTGCATTATTTGAGCTTTAAATCGTTTGTTTAAATCATTATTTTAACAGTTGTTTTAGGGTGTTAGTGTTTGCTGTTGCATTGTCATGACAACAAAGCTGTAAAATTGAATATAACTGAATATAACAGAAGATGTCAGAAAGTGATTTTCACACTAAAATCACATATTGTTCATGCCTTGTGGCTGTACTATTGAAACAGTGAGTATTTTAATGTTGTTTTAAAGATCAACCCTAATTACTTCCATTTTTAAAGAAAAGGAGGGATGATTTAACTCTACTGGCTTTAGAAAGAAAACTTTAAAGAACATACTCACACATGACATTGAGCTCAACAGCAGGAGAGATGTGATTGTGTCCGTGTACAGCACAGCTATATCTGCCTGCATCCTCTCTTCTGACTGACTGCAGCAGGAGTTCATTGTTTCTGTCTCTTCTCTCAGTTAATGGCTGTGAGTTTCTGTACCAGATGAATGTTGCTCTGTCAGTCAGAGTGCAGCTGCTTTTACATGTCAGACGGACTGAATCTCCCTCTGTCACTCTCTCAGGAGACTCCACCTGAAGATCTGAACACAACACACACATTATATCTAGTGCTGCTGTCATACACTGATTATTATTCAACATAATGCACAGAAGAAGAGAGAAACCTCATGAAAGTCACCTGTGACAGTAAGAGTCACTCCTGGAACACCAATCCATTTTCCACTTAGTTTATTAGTGGTGAATCTGAAATAGTACATGTGTGAATCCTTCAGTGTCACATGACTCAGTCTGATGATGCAGTTCTTCTGTTTATCTCCCAGATACTGAAGCCTCTGACTGTATTCAGGGTCCTTAGACAGATCTGGAAACTGTCCATTATCTTTTACCAGTGTTTTGGTCCAGAACATTTTGACATTTTGATGTCCAGCAGGGTATTTATAAATGCAGTTCATTATCACTGATGAGTTCTTTAGTGCACAGATGTGTGAAGGACTGTAACTCACATCGAAACCACCCCACTGGCTACAAAGTCCTGAAACACAAAATTCACAAGAAATAATAATAATAATTTGTTAAATTTTTATATAGCACTTTTCTGGATACTCAAAGTGCATATGGAAGGGAAAATCTCCTCAACCACCACCGATGTGCAGCACCACCTGGATGATGCGACAGCAGCCATATTGTGCCAGAACGCCCACCACACACCAGCTTATTGGTGGAGAGGAGACATAGTGATGAAGCCAATCAGTATATGGGGATGATTAGGAGGCTATGATGAGACCAATGGGCAAATTTGCCAGGATGCTGGGGTTACAGCTCTACTCTTTTCGAAGGACATACTGGGGTTTTTAATGCCCACAAAGAGTCAGGACCTCAGTTTAACATCTCATCTGAAGGATGGTGCTTTTGACAGTATAGTGTCCCCATCACTATACTGGGGCGTTAGGACCCACACAGACCACAGGGTGAGCGCCCCCTGCTGGCCTCACTAACACCAGCAGCAACCTAGTTTTCC